>NW_020955033.1:41342331-41417490 GCF_900497805.2 Vombatus ursinus | reverse complement strand
TTCCTTCCAGACAAAGAAACCCAAAGAGAATGATCTATAAATTCCTACTGAATCAGCAGTTCAGAACTGGAAAGAATGATCACCAGGATCTTTCAGAAGCCCTTAACAGAGACAACCCAGGAGGATAGCTCGGCATGAAGAGCCAGGTCCCATAGGCAGGGGAGCCCGAAGCCCAGGAACAGCAGAAAAGCCCCAACTAGCAATAAGCAGCAGAAAAGCCTAGCCCCTAGGGCAGCCCTGGAACTTCATTAAAGCAGGATATGCTACCGGGTTTCTCTCTCTGTCTTTCTGTCTCTGTCTGTCTGTCTTTGTCTCTGTCTCTCTTTCTTCCTTTCTTCTTTTCTTTTTCCCCCTAGAGATTATAGGAGGATGTGGTTGGGAGAAAAAAATAAGTGCTTGTCAATGACTATAGTAATCTACTGTTTGATAAACCCAGACTCCAGTTTCTGGGATAAGAACTCACTATTTGACAAAAACTTCTGGGAAAACTGGAAAATAGTATAGCAGAAACCAGGCATAGACCAACGTCTTACACTGTCTACCAAAATAAAGTCAAAATGGAGTACATGATTTAGATATAAAGGCTGATACTATAAAAGAACTGGGACAGCAAAGAATAGTTTACCTGTCAGATTTATGGAGAACAGAAGAATTTATGACCAAACAAAAGATAGAGAACATTATGAAATGCAAAATGGATGATTTTGATTACATTAAATTGACAAGTTTTTGCACAAAGTCAATGCAACCAAAATTAGGAGGGAAGCAGAAAACTGGGAAAGAATTTTTATAATCAGTATCTCTGACAAAGGCTTCATTTCTAAAATACATAGAGAGTTGAGTCAAATCTATAAGAATACAAGTCATTTCCCAATTGATAAATGGTCAAAGGATATGAACAGGCAGTTTTCAGATGAAGAAATTAAAGCTATCTATAGTCATATGAAAAAATACTCTAAATCACTATTGATTAGAGAAATGCAAATCAAAACAACTCTGAGGTACCATATAATACCTATCAGATTGGCTAACATGATAAAACAGGAAAATGATAAATGCTGGAAAAGGTGTGGGAAAATTGGAAGACTGTTGGTGGAGTTGTGAACTGATCCAATCATTCTGGAGAGAAATTTGGAGCTATGCCCAAAGGGCTATAAAACTGTAATGACTAACTCTGATAGACTTATCTCTTCTTAGTAATGCAAGGATTTAAGACAGCTCCAAAAGACTAAAAATGAAAAATGCTGTCCGCATCCAGAAAAAGAACTATGGAGTATGAATGCAGATCAAAGCATATTATTTGCTCTCTTTCTTTTTTCTTTGTTTCTTCTTTCTTGTGGTTTCTCCCATTGATTCTACTTCTTCTGTACAACATGAATAATGTGAAAATAGGTTTAATATGAATGTATATGTTGAGCTTATATAAATTTACATGCTGTCTTGGGGTGGGGGAGGGGAGAGATGGGGAGAAAATTTGGAAAGCAAAATTTTATGGAAGTGAATGTTGAAAACAAAATAAATAAATAAATTTATCTTTAAAAATAAGTGTTTGGTAATTTAAAATTATATTTAATCTTAAAAAAAAACACTCCATGTATATTCATATCAGTTCTTCCAAGATTGAGCCTTGATTAATCAAGCTCAATTAACTGATAATGTGTCACTTATATCTTATAGATAGCATTTTATGGTTTACAAAATGCTTTTCTCCCATTGAAAACAATGCAATCCAATTTAATTCACTAAGCACTTATTAAGTGTCTCCTATATGCCAGGCACTGTTCTAGATTCTAGAAATACAAAGACAAAAAAGAAACAGCTTCTGCCCTCAAGAAACTTATAGTGTACTGGAAAGAAAAAAATATGAACACAGAGGTACATTTTTTAAAAAATACAAAGTAATTTCAGGGAAAGGGATTATTAACAACTGAGAGAATCATATGATTGGCATTTAGAGCTAGAAGGTCATCTAGTCCTTGTTGTTGTTCGTTCTTTTTTGAAGAGGACCAATGACATCATGAAGTTAATGTCCTGACTTGTCTGTGAATTGGATTTGTGAGGCAAACTCTGCATTGGCCACATGAGGAAACTGAGGTCCAGCTTCACAAGGGGAGTAAGTGTCAGAGCCAGGATTTGAGTTGAAATCCTTTGACTGCAAATGCAGTGCTCTTTCTACTATAGTATATTTCTTTTCAAGAAAGGCCTTTTTAAAAGAAACAAGTATTTATCACTACCACACCACCATCATCTTCTTGGTAAATATCAACAAACATGAATATTGTCACCTATAACAGAAAAAGAGTACTGTACATTAAATCATAGGACAATACTCAATGCTCAATGCTCCAGCATCATAAAGGAAAACAATTCCATCTTGGGGAGGGAGGCTGGGATGTGGGGGGAGAAAATTTAAAACTCAAAGGCTTATGGAAGTGATTGTTGAAAACTAAAAAGAAATTAATTTATTAAAAAAAAAGGAAAACAATAATGATGTCAACAAAAAGAGCATTATCACTGAAATATTTTAAAATAGACCAAAGTAGATAGAGTGCCTGGCCTAAAGTCAAGAAGACTCATCTTCCTGAGTTTAAATCTGGCTTCAGACATTTACCAGCTGTGTGACCCTTGGCAAGTCTATTAACCCTATTTGCCTCAGTTTCCTCATCTGTAAAATGAATTGGAGAAGAAAATGGCAAACCACTCCTGTGTCTTTGCCAAGAAAACCTCAAATGGAGTCAGAGAGTCAGACATGACTGAAACAACTGAGCAGCAACATGAAACCGTGAATCTGTATTTCTTTAGTTACTATTGTTTTTTTAAAGCATGTAAGAAATTCAAAATGTCAGATCCCAAAGTATAATATTTATCTGTGTTTCCCTTCTATTCTCTTTGGTCTATTTTAAAATATTTCAGTGATGATGCTTTTTTTGTTGACATCATTATCACTAGCCAAACCTTGTCCGTTCTATTATCCCCAGAAGTTCCTTCTTGTAACAACCCATAGTCAAGTAAAACAATGTTTTGATCATGTTTGAACATTTATGTCTTATTCTGCACCTCTAGTCTATCGATCTTCCCAAGAGATGGGAAGAATTAATCATCAGCTGTCTTCTGAAGTCATGATCATTCATTTCATTAATCAAAGTTCACAAGTTTTTCAAAATTGTTTCCCTTTTTTTAAATAAATTAATTTATTTTTAGTTTTCAACAATCACTTCCATAAGCCTTTGAGTTTTAAATTTTCTCCCCCCACATCCCAGCCTCCCTCCCCAAGACGGAATTGTTTTCCTTTATGATGCTGTATGTTCTCCTGGTTTTGTTTACTTCAATATAGATCAGTTCATATAAGTCCTCCCAGATTTCTCTGACTCTATCCTTTTCATTGTTTCTTATAGTGCAATAATATTCCATTACTTTCATGTACTATAATTTATTTAACCATTCCCAAATTTATGGGCAGCTTGGTTGGAATAGAGGAGAGAAGATTGACTGTAGAGTTATAGATTCAATATTCAGATCTAGAACTCCACGCCCCACCCCCATACTTACTACCTTCATGACCTTGGACAAATCACTTAACTTTCCTGGGTCTCAGTTTTCTCATCTATAAAATGAAGCATGAAATAGATGACCTCTGAGGTCCCTTCCTTCTCTAAGATCTATGAACTTTTGATTTTTAATTTCCGATTCTTTGCTAAAACAAAAGGTGCAATTACAAATATTTTTGTACGTGTGAGTCTTTTACCTCTTCATTTTCTTTATTTGGGGTACATAACCTTCTTCTATGTCAGCGGCATGAAGAATTTGGTGACTTTGGGGGCATGGTTCCAAATTGTTTTTCAGAATGGTTAAATCAATTCATAGCTTCATCAAAAGGGCATTAGTGTGCTTGTCCAATTTTCCTGAAGAAATTTTAATTTTCCATTTTTTTACCTTTGCCAATCTGTGGGTATTAGATAGAGTCTCAGAGTTTCTTAAATTCAGATTTCACTTGTTATTAGTGATTTGGACTATTTTTTTTCTTAACATGGTTGTTGATAGTTTACATTTCTTGTTTTTAAAATTGCCTGTTCATATTCTTTGATCATTTATCTATTGGGGAATGGCTCTTGTTCTTATATATTTGCATCAATTCTCAATATGTTTTGGATATTAGACCTTTGTCAGAGAAATTTGCTGCAAAGATTGCTTGAAATTATTTCCCTCCTGATTATAGTTGCATTGAATTTTTTTGTGCAAAATCTTTTCAATTTTATGTAATTGAAATTGTATCTTTTATCTCCTGTGATCTCTTTACTTTATCCCATTTAGTCAAATACTCTTTCCCTGTTCACAGCTATAAAAGAAATCTCTTTCTCTACTCCTCTACTTTCTTTATGATATGAATCCTAATATCTAGGTTATATATTTATTTGGATCTTATATTATTTGAGATGTTAGTCTAAACCTAATTTCTACCAGACTAGAGAAAGGTCTTTCTAAGCGATGACACTCAAGCTGAGTCTTAAAGGATTCTAAGGATTATAAAAGGCAGAGAAGAGAAAGTAAAACATTTTTTGGCATGGTAAACAGTTTACGTAATGGCACAGAGATGGAAGATATAACATTTTATGTAGTAAATAGTATCAACCGTCATATGAAAAAATGGTTCAAATCACTAATTTGGCTAGAACATAGACTGTGTGAGACAAAGTAACGCGAAATCAGTCTGGAAAGATTATAATGGAGGCATATTGTAAAGGGATTTAAATGACAAACAGGTATTTGTATTTTACTCTAGGATGAATGAATTAAATAAAATATTTATTGAGTGCTATGCTAAGTACTATGAATACAAATAGAAAGGCAAGATGTCCTTGTTCTCAAGAAGCTCACCTTCTAATGTAGGAGACAATACATATGGGAGGTTTTAGCTGCAAGTCAGATGAATAGGTCCTATGGCCCTTAAATGCAGCACCAAAACAGATGGTAATGCCTTTTCTTTAATGTCACTTCCACTGACAAAATCAAATCAGTTTCTGAATCCAAACTTTTTTTATAGTACCAAAGACTTTAGTGGCAAGAACTTTCTTTTCTGGGTCTTCAATAGATAACATCTGCAGGAGCAATTTGTAGGATGTATCTTCAGTCTGAATACAGTGATGACCATGTGAGTAAGGAGAAGTGGACAGATGCCAGAAGTGGATGCTAGGCAGATGCTCGTTGTGGATATGGAATTGAAAGGACTTAGCAACTGATTGCATGTTGGGGGGATGGCAAGTTAGAGTTAAGAGTGAAGGATAATTTCATAGCTGTGAACCTGAGGGATAGAAATGGTGGTGATGCTGTAGATAAAAATAAGGAATTTAATATAAGGGGTCAGGGAGATAATGGGTGAAAGCACTGTATCCCCATTTTTACAGTCAATGAAACTGATACTCTAGCCAACTCAAGTCTCATCATGAAAGGACCAGGAGTGAAATCCAAAGTGTCCGACTCCAAATCCAATGCTTATTTCCTTACATTATCCTGACTCAATAATACCTTTCAGTGATAAAATCAAGCATAAAACAAATTCCATTAAATACACTGAATGTATGCACTAAATACATGAATGAATGGAGAGAGAGAAGCATTTATTAAATGCTTACTATGATAAGTTCTGGGGATACAAGAGCAAAATATATTCCCTGCCCATAGGGAGCTTACATTCTAATTGGAGAACACATCACATATACAAAAGTGGTGGTCATGGAAGGAAATCTATGTCTAGGGAGTCACAAAAATGATGAGTTGATGTATAGGGCAGTCAACTGACATGCCCTTTATAGAAACAATTGTATAATTTATTACTATGTACAGAACAAGGGATAGGAAGTTGTGTGTGTGGTAGTAGCCAGATAGCAAGATGCCCTGAGTAGATGGCTAGATGGGATGTGAAGCTAAAACATGGTCTCAAGGCTTGGGCCAGCTCGTTGTAGTGGGCTGTGCACTAGTTTTCACTTATTTGGTTGTCACCAGTCGAGACGGTTGGACCAAAAAACAAGAGTTTCAAGGAGAGGATTAACATTCCTGGGAGAATGGATTTTGGAGATCCATAGGTAGAGAGGTACAGTTCTAATGAAATGAACACAAATTTAAAAAAAAAAGATAAAATATTTTATAGTATTTTAAAGCATCTTTCTCTATCAAGAACATAATCTAATTCTTCCTTTCAATATCCTGAGAGATCAGTAGAGACAGCTATTATCCTCATTTTACAGAGAAATAAATTGAGCTGAACAGGGGCAATAAATAGGGACAGTAAATAGGGACAGCTAGATGGCACAGTGAACAGATGCTGGGCCTGGAGTCAGAAAATTTTCTCTTCATGAATTCAAATCCAGCCTCAGACACTTAGTAGCTGTGTGACTTTGGGCAAGTCACTTAACCCTCTTAGCCTCAGTTTCCTTATCTGTAAAATGAGTTGGAGAAGGAAATGGCAAACCACTCCTTTATCTCTGCCAAGAAAACTCCAAAAGGGGTCCCAAAGAGTCAGTCACAACTGAAAAAATGACTGCAAATGGAAGTGAATATTTCCTAGTTTACAAACTGATTAGTGGAGTCAAAGATATAACCCTCATCGGTTGAGGACAAAGTCTACAGCACATTCCTGTCCTGTTCTATTGCCGCTATTGCCCCTATATTGCCCCTGTCCTATTCATGTAATTTCTTCAGTAGGTACTTATTAACCAGCAGAATGCCCCAGAATTTGGATGTTTATGGGGAGTGGTGATATTTATTGGATTGATATGTGCTAGTAGTTCTTGTTCCTGTGATTGGGAACTTCTAGTTTGCCCTCTTCATCTTATGGATTGTGAAAAGTGGGTGAAAAAAGTTGGAGTCTAAGAATTCTGGAAAGTAATTTGGAATTATGCTAAGAAGGTGACTAAAACGTACATACCCTTTGATTCAAAGATTCCCACTGCTAGCCATTACCCTAAGGAGGTCAAAGACAGAAAGAAAGACTTCCATATATTTAAAGAAGCACTTTTTGTAATAGCAAAAAGCTGGAAGAAAGTAAATGTCTGTTGATTGAGGAAAAATTGCCTTATGAGACTATAATGAAAAACTACAGTGTAAAAAAAAAGTGTTGATTATGAAGAATTCAAAGAAATGGCTTGGGAATCAGAAGACCTGGGTTCACATTCCAACTCTGAGGCTTCTTTCCTGTATGACCTCAGGCAGATCCCTGAAACATCAGCTCCCTCACAAAGGAGTGACCTCTGAAGTTCATTCCAGCTCCACATCTATGTTCCATGACTTGTATGAACTAATGCCAGCTGAGGGAAGCAGAAAGAAATGGCTATGACAATGTAAATAGAAAATAAAACAAAACAAAAGAGGGAACCAAACGCTGTGTGAAAGCTGTAGCCGTGACCAAGCTTAGCTGCAAAGAAGATATCAAAAAATGTACTTTCCTCCCTTCTTTGCAGAGGCAGGGAATTATGAATGTGAAACATCGCATACATTGCCAGGCTCAGGAGACATAGTGTTTAGTTCTTTTTATTTTATTATATTATATTTTTCAATTAAGCATTTAGTTTCTCTCCCTCCCATTTTCCCCAACCTCAAAAGCAATTGAACAATAACAACAACAACAAAAACAAAAAGAAAACAAAACTCTTGGAAAAATATGAATAGTCAAACAAAACAAATTCTCACATTGGCCGTGACCAAAAACAAATGTTGCATTCTGAATGTTGTCTATCACTTCTCTGTCAGAAGGCAGGTAGCATTCTAATTTTTTTTTTTTAATGCTGAGTTCTGCACAATAGTCTTCATATATAGATATAGGCATAGATAGTTGTTGAGTCATTTTTAGTTGTGTCTGACTCTTCCTGACCCTATTTGAGGTTTTCTTGGCAGAGATAAAGGAGTGGTTTGCCATTTCCTTCTCCAACTCATTTTACAGGCAAATAGGGTTAAGTGACTTGCCCGGGGACACACAGCTACTAAATGTCCAAGGTCAGATTTGAATTCAGGAAGATGAGTCTTCATAACTGTAGGACTGTCATTCTATCTACTGTGCCACCTACCTGCATATGTACATACATCCACGTACATATGTATGTGTATATATAGGCATATGTGTATGTATGTACATTCTGTGTGCATGTACATATATATATCTGCACATACACACATATATATATGTAAACACATACACAATATACATATATATTATAACTTCTTTAACCATTCCAATTTATGGGTACCCTCTCAGATTCTTTGCTGCCTCAAAAAGATCTATAAATATTTTTATATATCTTTAGAGTTTATTTTCTTAGGACTAATTCCTCCCTTAATCCATGCTTTCTCTATTCCTCCTCCCTCTTCTCCCCTTCTTCTCCTGTTACGCTGTTGAGTGAAATTGATTTCTGTACCCAACTCTGTGTGTGTGTGTGTGTGTATGTGTATGTGTGTGTGTGTGTGTTCCTCCTACTTTGGACCAGTTCATATGACAGTAATGGTCAAGGGGCAGCCACTCCTCCCAACCTCATTCTCCTTATTTGAAGTTGTCTACTTGTGCACCCAGATCATGTGAGATAATTTCCCCCAATCTTCCTTTCCTTTCCCTATCACTCTATTCCTCTTTCCTTCTCTTTCCATTCTTTCCTTAAGATCATCAAGACATAACAGAACCATTCCTAGACCTTTTTAGTTGAACCCCCTCTATCAACTCAGATAACAGGGTTCAGAAGAGACAGATATCTCCTTATATTTGAAAGTAAGCAGTTTACTCTTGTTTAATATTTCATCATTGTCCTTTCATATTTATCTTTTTATGTTTCTCTTCACACCTGTGTTTGGACCTCAAAGTTGCTTCACAGCTCTAGTCTTTCTATCAGAAATGCTTAGAAGTTCTTTATTTCGCTCAAGGTTCAGTTTTCTCTCCTGTAGCATTTTACTTATTTTGCTGGGCAAGCTTTTATTGGTTGTTAAGTCCATATCCTTTGCCTTCTGAAATATATTTTACAACTTCATACTGGTGGCTACTAAATCATGTGTGATCCTGACTCTGGCTCCTCAGTACTTGAATTCTTTCTTGCATTATTTTTCCTTACATTTGGAAGCTCTGAATTTAAGTTATGATATGCATTTTGAGAGTTTTCATTTTGAGATTTCTTTCAGGAGGCAACTGGTGGATTCCTTCTGTTTCCACTTTGTCCTCTGGTTCTGAAAGATCTGGGCAGTTTTCTTTTGAACTTTCTTAAAATATGATGCCTTGGCTCTGTTTTTGGTCATTACTTTCAGTTAGTCCAATGGCTCTTAAATTTTCCTCCTCAATGTGTTTTCCAGATCCAGATTGTTTTTGCTATGAGAAACCTTACATTTTCATCCATTTTTTTCAGTCTGTTAATTTTGTGGGGTTTTTTTGAGGGGGGATGGCAGACCCAAGATGATGGAGAGAAGGCAAGGACTTGCCTGAGCTCTCCCCCAAGCCCCTCCAAACACCTTTAAATGATGCCCTACAACAAATCCTGGAATGGCAGAACCTACAAAAGGACGGGGTGAAACAATTTTCCAGCCCAAGACAACTTAAAAATTTGACAAGAAAGATCTGTCACACCAGGATGAGAGTAAAGCACAATCCAGTGCAGTCGCACCAGTGCAGACTGGGACACAGCAAACCAGGAGCAGGCCTGGGAAGAGAATACATCAGCAACTGCTGTGGCTGCTTCCAGAGCTCTCAAACCACAGAGGGTAAGAGAGTCGAACAACTGGTCAGAAGGAGATTACAGGGGTCTCTTTGCTGGCACTAGAGGCAGGACTCTGTTGCTTTGCCCATACTCAGATCCAGGTTACAGTCCTGGCTGGCTGTCCCAGGGCAAGGAGGAGACTCAAGAGAAGCATAAAAAGGTAAACAGGAAAGGGAAATCAAAAGGGACTTAATAAAATTTAACTGTTTATATTCCTACATGGAAAGATGTTACTTGAAATTCATAAGAACTTCCTTTTTAAAATTTTTTTAATAAATGTATTTATTTTTAGTTTCCAACATTTACTTCCACAAGATTTTCAAACTACTTTAACGAAGTAAGACAAATAATAATAAAATTCATTTGGAGGAACAAAAGTCAAGAATATCAAGAGAATTAATGAAAAAAAAAAGTGGTAAGAAAGGTGACCTCACGGTACCAGATCTCAAACTATACTAAAAAGCTATAGCAGTCAAAACAATTTGGTAATGAGTAAGAAATAAAAAGGTTGATCAGTGGATATACAGAAGCAAATGAGCATAGTGGCCTACAGTTAGACAAATCCAAAGACCCCAGTTGTTGGGGCAAGAACTCATTTTTTAGCAAAAACTGTTGAAGAAACTTGAAAGCAGTCTGGCAGAAATTAAATACAGTACAGCATATTATACTTTAAACTAAGACAAGTTCCAAATGATTTAGACATAAAGGGTTACATCACAAGCAAATCAGAAATGTATGGAAGAAATTACCAGTCAGATTTGTGGATGGGGAAGAGTTCATGACCACCAAATGAGATAACATTTGTAAAAAGTACTTAGTACAGTGACAGCATTGTCATAGTAGGTGCTATGTAAATACTTATTCCCAGAGAAGTTCACAGGAAGGAAAATGGACAATATTGATTATGTAAAATTAAAATATCTTTGCATAAACAAACTGAATATACTTCAAATTAAAGGAGAAACAGGAAGTTGTGAGGAAATCTTTGTAGCAAATTTCTCTGATAAAGTTCTTATTTCTAAGATATGGATGGAACTGACTCCAAATTATTAGAATAAGAGCCTTTCACCAATTGATAAGTGGTCAAAGAATATGAATAGGTAGTTTTTAGAAGAATAAATCTAAGCTATTAATAGCCATATAAAAATGCTCTAAATCACTACTAATTAGAGAAATGCAAATAAAAATATCTCTGTGGTATGACCTCATACTCATCAGATTGACAGAGCTGCCAAGGAAGGAAAATGACAAAATGTTGAAGTGACTGTGGAAAAACAGATACATTAATGCTCTGTTGTGGTACTGTGATTTGGTCCATTCATTCTGAAAAGTCATTTGGAACTGTGCCCAAACAGCTCTTAAACTGTGAATATATTTTGACCAAACGATATCACTACTACTTCTATGACCTAAAGAGATCAAAGAAAGAGGGAAAAGACTATAAATGCAAACATAGTTAAAGCAGCTTTTTTTGGTGATCACAAAGAATTGTAAGCTGAGGGCATACCCATCATTGGGGAAAGGCTAGCTTAGGTTGTTATCCTTGGTGATCAAAGAGGAACAAAATGACATCATTATATCAGGGTCCATGTGTCAACTATGATTGATCAGACCAATATGAGCTCAGAACAGATTGGGCACAAATAGTCCACAGGAATATTTGGAGTGTAGATGTCTCTAAATTTGCACATCTCATGTTTCTTTTGAGCTACTACAATTCTGCTTTGCTCCTAGAGCACAGCACTTTCTTTGATGCAGGCACGAGTGGTCCTGTCCCAGTGTCTCCCATTTATCACGATCAATTCCAGAGTTCGTCAGAGAGACCTTGAGAGCGTCCTTGAACACTTCTTCTGATCTCCGTGTGAGGGCTTGCCTTGTGGGAGTCCTCCATAAAATAGGTCTTTAAACGCACATTAGCATTCAAACACCATGGTCATCCCATTGGAATTGCACTTTCTACAGTAGAGTTTGAATGCTTGGCAGTTCAGCTCGAGAAAAGACCTCGTGTCGAGTACCTTATCTTGCCAGAAGATCTGCAGAATCTTCCTAACACAATTCAAATGGAAGCGATTCAGTTTCCTGGTATGATGCTGGTATAAAGTCCAAGTTTCACAGACATGCAACAATGATGTTAGCACAAAGACTCTGGAGATATTCAGTTTGGTAGGCAGCCAAATACCTTTTGTCTCCCACACTTTCCACACTTTCAGTTACGGTATATGAATGTCATATACCATAGTATTGGTATTGTGCTGTAAGAAATGATGAAGGCGATAGTTTCAGAGAAAACTAGAAAGACTTGTATGAGCTGATGCAAAGTGAAGTGAGCAGAATTAGGAGAATAATTCATACAATAACAATAAAAGTGTAAAGAGAAACAACTTGGAAAGATTTAGGGACTCTAATCAAGTGTCCAACCACAATTCTAGAGGACTCATGATGAAATATGCTTTTGTTGTTAAGTTGTGTTGGATTCTTCATGACCCAATTTAGGATTTTCTTGGCAGAGATACTGGAGTGGCTTGTCATTTCCTTCTCCAGCTCATTTTAGAGATGAAGAAACTGAGGCAAACAAGGTTAAGTGACTTAACTAGGGTTACACAGCTAGTAAGTGTCTGAGGTCAGATTTAAACTCAGATCTTCCTGACTCTAGGCTTAGAGCTCTCTCCACTATGCCATTGTCATGGAGCATATTAACCACCTCCATGTACAGAGGTGATGGACTCAAAGAGCATATAGAAGCATACACATACACACACACACACACACACACACAGAAAAGAAAGGCTTACATAAAAGGTTTATATATATGTAAATATATATAATATGCATGTATATAGGCATATATACCTATATACATATATTGGATATGATTAAGGTGGGAATTTATTTTATTTAACTATACTTGTTTGCCAGGGGTTCTTTTTCTTGCTTTCTCAATGGGGATTGAGGGAAAGGTGGGAGGAAGAAAATATGAAGCTAAACATAAAATAAAATTTAATTTAAAAGAAGTTGATGCCCATGGTAAGCAGGGAGATAATTAGAGAACATTTAACCACCCTAGATTAGTACTATTCATGAATCCCAGATGAGTTACATTCCAGGGAACTGAAAGAATTGAGACATGCTGATAAGTGATCTTTAAAAAAAAAAAAAGGGGGGGGGAAAGAACTGGAAAAGTGCAAACATCTCTATTAAAAAAAAAAAAGCTTACAATCTAGCTCACCCAAAATGGCCAGGTAATGAGGTGGCGGCTTGGTTCTGGGCAAAATAAAGTGAAAGCTAAGATGGTTCCAGAGTCTAAGTCCAAGGTTTGGTGGGATGATGAGGGGGTTAATTAAGCACAGTGACTGGAGAACAGCTTGGCTTGGAAAACACCCCTGGTTATCTCCAGCTAGGTGGCATAGTAGATAGGGCTCTGGTCCTGGAGTCAGGAGGCCCTGAGTTCAAATCCAGCCTCAGACACCTAACACTAGCTGTGTGACCCTGGGCAAATCGCTTAACCCTAACTGCTCACAAAAAAAAAAAAAGAAAGAAAGGAGAGAGTGGAGTGTAAAAGCTATGTCAGTGAGATTAACTTCAATTCCTAGAAAATTCTAGACTATTTCATTAAAAGAATGAATAGTAAACAAATGAAAAAGGAAGTGTTGACCATAAAGAGGCAGCATGGCATCATTATGAACTGGTTACGCCAGACTAGCCACATTACCTATTTTGAAAATGTGTTACTACATTAGGGGAATTCTAGACATGGTTTACCTAGATGTGGGCAAAATATTTGATAAAGTTTCTTAGGCTATTCTTTTGGAAAATATAGAGTTATGTGGGCTGATGATAGTTCAATTAGGTGCATTTAGAACTGACTGAATGGTCAGACTGAAAGAATTAAGTCAGAAATGATTTGATGTCAAGTTGGAAGTAGGTCTTCTGGGAAGAGCTGCAGGGATTTATGCTCAGTCCTATTCTGTTAATTTTTTTTCTCAATATTTGTATAAAGTCATAGATAACATGCTTATCAAATTCTTGGATGATACAAGACTGAGAAGGACAATTGTGATACTGGTCAACAGTCAGAATTGAAAAAGATCTTTGCAAGTTAGACACTGACTCACATCCCTTTTCTATGACATTAAATAGCAATACATTTAAACTCTTACACTAGGGTTCCAAAAATCAAGATGTAGGAGGTGGTGAGGCAGCAATTCATTTGAAAAGGCTCTAAAGGTTTCATTACTGCAAGTTTAATAGAAATCAGCAGTGTGATATTGGTGACCATAGTTAATGGTCTGTATAGGCTATATTGAGACAGGTATAGAATCTAGGAATAAGGACAGGCAGCCTTGCTGGACTCAACCCTGGTTAGACCACACTTTTGAGTTTTGGAGTATTCAGGTCTGGATGGCACATTTTTTGGGAAGGGACATTAATCATTTCAAGAGCATCTAGGGGAGGGCTAACAGGAGCTCATGTATAGGAGTTAAGTATGTTTAGGCCAAATCAGTGAAGACTTAGGGAAGGACATCATTGTTCACTTTAAGTATCTGAAAAACTCTGATGTGGAAGAGGAAACAGACGTATTCTCCTGAGTCTCAGAGGGCAGTTTCCTAGGGTTCCCTAGGTGGAAGTTTGAAAAAGACAAATTTAGACTTGATGTCAGGAAGAAACTTTCTAACAATTAGGAATTATCCAGAAGTAGAATAGACTGGATGGGGAGGTAGTAGGTTTGCCCTTATTGGAACTTGTTGGGCAAAGGCTGTATGGCTGTCTGTCAGGCATGACAAGGATCCCCGAAATAAGAGGGTATTCTAGTTTGGGTATGAGTTGGCCTTAATAGCTTCTGAGGTCTCTTCTGAGGCTGAGATTCTGTGATCCTGTGATTCTGTGAGTGTTTCAGGGAAGGTAGTGGTATCTGAACTAAACCCTGAAAGAAGACAACTATTCTAAGACATAAGAGGTACTATCCCAAATCTTGAAAGGCGGCCAAGGTGGATTATTCATATTACAGGTTTATGAGCTTGACTTTGATTCTTGGCAAAATTCTAGAACATGTTATTAAAGGGATGGTTTATGAGCACTTTAAAAAGGAAGATGGTGATCACTAAGAGTCAGCATGAGCTCATCAGTAACATATCACAGGATTTAAAACTAGATGGATCCTTCTTGACACATTAATTTTATTTCCTATTTTGGCAGGATGACTAGTCTGATAGATCATGAGAATGCCAGAGTTATACCTGGATTTCAGCAAGGCATCTGACAGAGTTTAGCATGGTATCTTTGTGGACAAGATGGAGAGTTATAGGCTAGTTTGGATTACAGCTGGGTGTAACAAGTTAAATAACCAGACCCCAAAAGGAATGACTTATAGATCAATGGTAGTAACATGGAGGAATAGCTTTAGTGGAGTGCCACAGAGGTCTGTCCTTAATCCTGTTATGACAGACCTTAAATTAATTACTTGGATGAAAGAGGATAGTATCCTTATCAAATTTATGCAGTATAAATATATAGTTTTGCACTTAGCTTTTTAAAAATCATCTATGTAAATACAGAATAGTGAAGATGACTAGACAATGATTCACTTGGACTAGGTTCAGGGTCATAACTTCAATGAATCAATGTATTCAGCTGTGGGTGTCACATTTTAGGGAAGATAGTGAAAAGCTGGAGAATATTCAAAGGATGACGGCAGGGGAATGGGTGGCCTGGAGAAGAATAGACTTAGAATAGTCACACAACTTCTGTTTTTGTTTTTTTTTTTTATTTTTAACTTATAGAATAAAACAAGCATTTCCATAATATAGTATAATAAAAGGGATGACTGTACATGAAACTGCAAATCTATTATGTACAACTTGCTGTTCGTTTAAAATATATGATAAAGTTATCATGTAAATTTAATTTTTTCTTTTTTTTCTTCCCATCCCTTCTCCCACCATAGAGATGGCTACCATTAGACACAAATAGATTTGATTTTATTTTTGATGAGGAAGAGGGAGGGGCTTTGTTTTACTTGGAACCAGGGGCAGAACTAAGAACAGTGAATGGAAGCTGCAGGTAGGTGGACTCCAGGTCAATATAAAGAAACATTTCTAACTTGAGTTATTCACAAGGAGAACGGACTGTATAGGAAGGTACTGAGTTACCCCTCACACTGAGTAGACTTCAGTCAGAGGTCCTATCCCTTGTAGGGGATGATGTAGTTAGAATTTTCATTCAGTTAAGAGTTGGCTTAGAACGAATGATTAAAAAAAATTATTAAGCCCTACTATGTGTAAAGCATTTGGTAAGTGCTGGGGAAGGCAACATTTATAGGAGGTTTAAGGTGTGAATCACATGGAAAAGCCCCATAATCCTTAGGGTGCATGAGTCATATGGACAAGCCCCATGGTCCTTAGAGTGCAGCAGCCAAACAGATTGTAATTCACTTCCATGGGTAAAACAAGGTTGAACTGTTCAACAGTGCCAAGGACTTTGGCTATGAGAACTTCCTTTCCTGGGTCTTTAGTGGTTTGTTGAAGAGTTGGGGGATGCATCATCTGTAGAAGCAGCTACCAGAGAACAGCTCCTCAACTGTTGCTTCCTGAGGGGTGTTTTGGAGCCAACTCTCAACTGTTAAACTTTCAGTGTGAGCATTTACGCCTCAGAAACACAAGTTTGATTTATTACTTTGTTGATTGTCTTCTCTAGACTTGAAAGTGTTAATAATGCAGATTAAATTTAAAAGTATATATGCATACATATTCCTATCCCCATCTTCTTCCTTAACCCCCTTGTTAAACATGTATCAGCACAACTCTGTATTGCCTATAAACATTGCAAAAGAAGACTCAGGGAATGGAGTCATTACCAGCCTGGAAGTCTGGTGGTTGTATAATAACAATAATGATGATGATAATAATATCATCACAATAAGATGATTATAATAATAATGATGATAATGCTAATAATTGGCATTTATATAATGCTTCAAGGTTTGTGAAGTATTTTACATCCATTATCTCGTTTGTACCTTACAACACCCCTGGTTATCTCCAGGCCATTTCCAAGCCAAGCTGTTCTCCAGTCACTGTGCTTAATTAACCCCCTCATCATCCCACCAAACCTTGGACTTAGACTCTGGGACCATCTTAGCTCTCACTTTATTTTGCCCAGAACCAAGCCGCCACCTCATTACCTGGCCATTTTGGGTGAGCTAGATTGTAAGTTCCTTGAGGACGAATATGGTACTCTTTTCTTGTACTTAGCACTTAGCACTTAGTATAGTTTCTCACCCATAAGAAGCATCTAATAAATGCCTTACCATTGATTAATTAATTCATTCATTCCCTGGGATCATCATGATGGGGCTGAGGTGGAAATAGGGGCAGTGACCCACGGATTTGGGAGATCAGTTGTTATTCCCTGTACTTTTGGGCTTATCTGCCTGACTAAGCTAGTCCTTCAATGGTTTGGTGGTGGTAGTGGTAGGGAGGATGTTGTACCTCCAGATGCTCACCTTTAGCTGAGTTTCCCAATTTGAAGTTTCAGTGATTTCATATTCAGATAACTGTAGTACACTGGGGAACAAAAAAACAACAAAAACATTGGAGTATATGTAAGTGAAGGGACCTTGATTCTAGCCTTACCTTTGCCACAACTAACATCGTGACCTCGGACAAATTTCTTCTCTTTAATTCTTAGTTCCCTCATCTGTAATGTGAGAGGATTGAATTATATGGAATTTAAATCCCTTCCAATTCTAAAATTGATGACTATGACCTCAAGTTTCTAATGTAGGCATATGTAGTCAGGAATTTTTCACAGTTAATTAAATTGCACTTAATAACTATTTGCTGGGCAAAAAAAAAAAATAACTTATTGCTGGGACAGTTAGGTGACTCAGTGGATAGAGTGACCAGCCTAAAGTCAGAAAGACTCATCTTCATTAATTCAAATCTGGCCTCAGGCGCTTACTAGCTAGCTGTGTGACCCTGGCCAAGTCACTTAACCTTGTTTGCCTCAGTTCTTCATTTGTAAAACAAACCGGAGAAGAAAATGGCAAACTACTCCAGTATCTTTGCCAAGAAAACCCCAAAAGAGATCACAAAGAGTCAGATACAACTGAAATGACTCAACAAAAAACATGCAAACAACTATGTACAAACAAGCTTTATAGAGGATTAATTAGAATAGAAAGAAGGCACAACGTGAAGGTGGGTCTGAGAAGGTTTCTCATAGAAGAGGGAGTTTTAGTGGGACATGAAGGAAGCCAGGAAGCCCAGAGGCAGAGAAGAGGAGGGACAGAATTCCAGGTATGGAGACAGACATTGAAAATGCTGAGAGACAGGAGATAGGAGTATCTTGTGGGAGGAACTGCAAGGAGGCCAGTATCACTGGTTCCCAGAGAATGAATGTGGGAGTGAAAAGTGTAAGAAAAATGGAAAGGTGTGTTTGTGTGTTAGGCAGTTCAGGTTATGAAGGGCTTTGAACGTCAAACAGAAATTTTGTATTTCATCCTGGAGGTGATAGGGTGCTACGGGATTTTATTGAGTAGGGGAGTGACATGGTCAGACCTGAGTTTTAGGAAGATTACTCTGGGAGTAAAGTGGAGGATGGACTGGAGTGGAGAGAGATCTGGCAGGGAGACCAACCAGCAGGCTAAGCATGAGCTAATGAGGGCCTTCAGCAGGGTTGCAGCAGTGTCAGAAGAGAGAAGGGGGCTGGAAGAGATCTTAAAGACCCTTTACTCCAACCTCCTTATTTTTACTGAGTCTGTGAGGTGGTGCAGTGGATAGAGCCCTGGACCTGGCATCAGGAAGACCCGAGTTCAAATATGACCTCAGAGACCTACTGATTGCGTGACCCGGGGCAAGTCACTTAACCTCTGTTGGCCTCAGTTTCCTCATCTGTAAAATGGAAGGAAATAATAGCACCTCCCTCTCATAGGGCTTTTATGAGAATCAAGTGAGATAATAAACGTAAAGCTACTTTTATATACTAGGCACTCTATAAATGTTAGTTATTGTTATTAGCAATCCTGGGATCTTAGGGACCATTTACTTTAACCTTCTCACTTTTACTGGGGCTGCTAGGTGGAGCAGTGGATAGCGCCCTGAGCCTTCAGTCAGGGAGACCCGAGTTCAGATGTAACTTCAAATGATTTCTGGCCCTGAGACCCTGGCACATTCTTAATCTGTTTTTCCTGTTATCCTCATCTGTAAAATGGGGAAATTAATAGCATCTATCCACTCACAGGGCTGTTGTGAGTACCCAGTGACATATTGTCTGTAAGGCTACTCTGCTATTGTTATTATTGGGACCTTAGAAGCTATCCACCGCATTTTACTGATGTGGAAACTGAGGCCAAGAGAGGTTAAAGAGCCTTGCCTACGGTCACCCATGCCAGAGCTGGGATTTGAGTTCAGGTCTTCTGACTCCCAATCACTGCCCGCGCGATCCGCTCCACTCTAACTTGGGGGGCTGGGGGGAAGGGTGAGTGCACCGCACAATTCACTGCTTCTTCCGCGTCTCCGCCCGCCCCAGACCCCACGCGGGGAGAAGGCTCCCATAGCGTCCCCTCCTTCCCCTCCCCCTCCGGGTGCGCCTCCCGGGGCGGCTCCGAGCGCCCTGCCCTCCCCGGCTGGGAGCACCGCCCCCTAGCGGAGTCTCCTGGGAGGGGCCGCCCCCGCCGGCGGGCCGCGCGACTTCAAGTTCATTCCCGAGCCGGCTGCGGCGAGCGGGGCTGGAGGAGCGCAGGCTGCTGCGTCCGTCCGCTTCGGTCCTCCCGGTCCTCTCTGAAGTCCCACGCGGCCTCGCCTCCTCGTCATCCCCCGGGAACCATGTCCAGGCTCAGTTGGGGCTACTGCGAGCACAACGGTGAGGGAAAGGAGTTGGGGAGCTTGGGGGAAGCCGAGGCCGGGCGGGGGTTTCCAGCTCTGCGGGGCGCGCGGCTCACGCTGCTCCTAGTGCCTGGGACGCGCAGCTGGGGTCCGCGGGGGTGGCTGGGCAGGGCGCAGCCCCGCTGCTTCTGTGCAGTTGGAGGAAACTTTCTGGTTCCTCCTTAGTCGGTTTGCAAAACCCCAGCCGGGGAAGGGCTGGTGGGGTCTGTGACGTGTTGCCCTGGAAAGCATTAATTTTTTTTTGGCGAGAGTTGGTATGTGTCATCATTGTCATGGTTACAAAAACCCATCACTAAATAATTTCCTGAAATGCTTGCTAACCTTTGCTTTGTAGTAACTGCTTAACTAAAGTCAGAAGTATTAATCGGATCAACTCAAACAACAATGTATTTTTTTTCTTAATGAATCGAGGCGTGCCATGTGCCAGACGCTTCTCAGCGCTGGGTCGGACGTAACGTGTCCAGACCATTGCAACATGCAGGGGTTTAAGGGGCTCTTTTTTCGGGGCCCCCGGGGGGCAGCTGGGGCTGCACAGGAGCCAGGCACACGGCAGTCTGGCTAACGGTTATGCCCCATGTCCTAGGTATGCGATTCTTCTGTGAATTGTGGCTACTTTGGTGCTATTTCTTAACCCTCCCTACCCCCTATCGAGATTAAGAATTACTATTTGTAAAACTACTGAAAGCATAGATTTCATGGATTGAAACAACTCCAACAATAATGTGCATGTTTGTTCATGTAGATCCTAAACTTGATAGAGTATAACAATAATTCTAGTTTTTCTGCTTTAAATGCCAGTAAGTACTAATCATCACTCAATGAATTCAAGTTGTGGATGACTGTCAATTAGGTCACTATATAATGAACCAAGTATTGGTTATGTTGTAATGTATATTTTTATGTAAGATTTGTATATTTTGTGTAAATATATTTCTATATTTTTAATTTTTACCAAAGATAAAACTATAAAACAAAATTCAGTTTTCTGTGTTGTGCTGTGTGTTGTGTGGTAAACAGTAAACAAACTGTAGAATGCACCCTAGGAAAGATGGAAAGATGGAAAGATGGATTTCTTTTCTAATTAGTGTTATACTCCGGCTTCATGGAGTTTATAATGAATGTGCTAGTTAAGTTAATGGCAGCAGGTGAAATTTAGAAGTATAATTAATGAATGCTATTCTTTTAGAGAATTTCTTCCTAGCTGAGGTCTTAATTACAATTTTATATTTGGCTAATTTCACCTCCTACTTTGAAAGAGAAAAATGCATTTCTCTTCATTTCCTTCTCAGCTGGAGTCATTATTGTTAAGTATTTGTTACTAGATGCCAGCAGTGTGCATATTGCTCAGAAGGGAGTAAAAAAAAAATCCCTGCTCAGTAGGGGTATTGAATGGAAATGTATGTCTTCCAGAGAAGCTCATATTCATTCCTAAGCTCTTTTGTCAGGCCTAGAAAAGTTTTGAGCAAAGGAATAACTTGAATCTCTGCTTGGGACTGTAATATATATGTCTCTCTCTTCCCCTTATAAATTCATCGTGATGTTGGACAAAGTATCTGAAACTAGGCCACCCAAAGGGTATTTGATAGGCTTTATTTGTTGATTTTGGTCTTGGATATAGAGCATTCATATACCAGGAATTTAGAACTGAATTCAAATAGCATTGAGTTGCTCTAGAGAAACTATTGCATAACTCAGTTTTGAAACTGTGCGTGTCACTTTAAAATGTGTTTTAAATCACATGCTCTCAAAAAAAGAAAGTATAACTTCTTTAAGAAGCAGGTTTGCTGGTGCAGCACACTCTATACAATAGTTAGTTAATAGGTAACCTTTGGTATTTGATGCAAAGTAGCTTGTATGCCAACTTTGAGCTTCAAAGGACTTTGGATAAGGAGAGAAGTTAGTGGAGAGGGAAAAGTCTTGATGGGGAAAAAGATGCAGGATAGTAAATATATGCTATGTATATTTTCATGGTCCATCTACAACCTAATTTTCTTCCACTTAAGCCAAAGCTTGTCAACTGTTAGAACTCCAGTTTTAGAAGTTTCTGCCTCATAAAAAGAAGTACAAAAAGACTGGACTGTTACACAGTGGTATTTGATTAGAGACCTAGATGAGGGAACTAATAAGTAACTTAATCTGTCCTCTCTGAGAAGTTGAAAGCAGGTAATTGAAGGCTTTTGACAAGCAAAGCTTCTAGTTAAGTTCACTGGGTTGGATACAGAGCTGAAGTAAACTGAAAAGCCTTTTAACTTAAAATGGTATAGATAGCTGTATTGACCTCAGGGAAGCATTAAAAGAAAGAAAAAGTTAAAGATTCCTCATTAGTGTAAGATAAAAGAAATCATGGCGAGATTAAGCAGTATGAAAATATAGTTGAAAGTTATAAGAGTCTGTCTAGGGTGTTGGATTTTCTTTAAATCTTGCTTTAACTTATAATCCCCTTCATTCAGATATTAGTAATCATGAATTATGCTTTATTTTAATAAAGAGCTGGGTTGTTGGGTTTTTTTTTTTCCAATAGAAGAAGCATCGTTTGCATCCTAGTATGTTAAATACTCTTTAGGTACTTATCCTGACTAGGTTACGACTTAGCCACTTAGAGAAAAGAATTGAAATTAGTCACCACTATTCAACTGGTGGTTGCTATGCAAATTGGAAGCATAGTATCTAGGAGAAAATCAACAGCCTCTGAAAGCCTTTGCTTGCAAGCCCAACCCTATAAAGTGGGGTTCAACTATGCAGGTGACTGTACCTTTCCTACCGATTTTGTTGAAGAGAAGAGATAGGCTTTCAATTCATAGTAGTATGAGAAAGCAAAAATTCATAGGTTACTCATGTCACCTCTGGCCACCAGCCTTCTCTATGTTGAAATATGGGGTAGGATGTTTGTTTTACTATATGTGAAGGAGTGTCATGCTTCCTGAGCCTGTGCTCCATACTATAACATTGATGGTTTGCCAAGTTTTACTTAAGAGTTCCAAGATGAGGAAAGAGTGGCACAGATGAAGTCTATGAATTGTTGAAGGGCATCCTTGAATACTGCCCTCCTCTTCTGCCCTCTCTTTCCCAAGTCTCTGCCTCACCTTCTGTAAACCTGTGTGGGTTGCTGCCCGATACTGTTTGCAGAAGGCCAACATTCTGTTTCTGAGAGCAGAAAAGAAAGTACATCTTTTTCCAATAATGACTTTTCGGTTTTCTTTGGAAGTTAGGCTTCTTTTAAAGAACATTAGGTAAACGTGTATGACTTCCTCATATACAAAGGGAAGATATTTTAAAAGTTGTATTTGAAATTTAAATAGGGAAAACCAAAGGGTTTTATATTGATAATGAAAAAAAAGCGATAAATTACAACTAGACAGTCATCCCCTTGGGGTCAAGGATCATTTCATTCCTTTTTGTGTGTCTCTTAGCACCTAAGACATGGTAGTTCCCAAAGGAGGCCTGCATAGAATATTTATATGTGTGTGTTTGTGTGTATACATATATATATATGTGTATATATATATTGATGGTGGTTGTCCTTCGTTCTCAAAGAGGAGCAAAACGACATCACTATGCTGGAGTCAAGTTTACGGTGTGTCCGATTGTGACTGATGAGACCAATATGAGCTTGGAAGGCTCTACCACAGGTCGGGCACAAATAGTCCAAGTGAACATTTGGGGTGGATTCTTTAAATTTGTGCATCTTGTGTTTCTTTTGAGCTGTTTCAATTCTGCTTTGCTCATAGAGCACAGCACCTTCTCTGATGTGGACACGCTATTCGGGGTCAGTACTGTGCCAGTGTCTCCCATGTCACACAATCAGTTCCAAAGTTCTTAAGAGACACCTTGAGAGTGTCGTTGTATCACTTCTTCTGACCATCATGTGAATGCTTGCCCTCTGCGAGTCCTCCATAGAATAGTCTTTTTGGCAAGTGTATGTTTTGCTTTTGAACATCGTGGCCAGCCCATCGGAGTTGTGCTGTCTGCTGGAAGTTTGAATGCTTGGCAGTTCAGTTCGAGAAAGGACTTAAGTGTCTGGTATCTTACTCTACCAGGTGATCTTCAGAATCTCCCAAAGGCAATGGATGTATATGTATATATGTATATAAATATAAATGAATGAACAAACCAAGTTACTTAGTTCTTATCATCATAGGCCCTATTCATTGGAGTGAACTTTTCCCAATTGCTGATGGGGATCACCAATCTCCGATTGAGATCAATACCAAAGAAGTGAAATACGACTCATCTCTCCGGCCTCTCAGTATCAAGTATGATCCAACATCAGCTAAAATAATCAGCAATAGTGGTCATTCCTTCAGTGTGGACTTTGATGATTCAGAAGACAAATCAGGTTGGTTTGGGGAAGGGAAAATACTGTTACATTGAAATTATTTTGTTCTGGTTGTTTAGTCACGTCTGATTCTTCATGACCCCATCTGGGGTTTTCTTGGCAAAGATGCAGGAGTTGTTTGCCATTTTCTTCTTATACCGTTTTATAGGATGAGGAAACTCAGGCAAACAATGTTAAGTGACCTGTCCAGAGTCACATAGCTAGTTAGTGTTTGAGGCTGAATTTGAACTCAGATCTTTTTGACTCCAGGCCTGGTGCTCTATCCATCTAGCTAATTATTGAAATTTAAAAACCTACCATAGTTATTGGGAGGGGGGAGAAGGGGGACAATCGTATTTATATGAAGCTTTAATAGTGATCTTAATTTGTAACTATGACCGCTTAGTATTCAAGACCATGAAAGTGTTGACAGCTCAATATTACTTCATAAAACCATTATTTTTTCCTTTAAAATTCAAGTTATCTCATACTTAGAATTTTTAGAGCTGGAAAGGACCTTGGAGACATCTCTCTCACTCCACAGGTGAGGAAGCAGGCCTGGAGAGATTAAACAACTTATCCAAAGTTGCACAGCTAATAAATAGTAGGGGCAGGACTCAATCCCATCTCACTTGCAGACCAGTCAGTTTTCTTTTCACTGTGCCACCATAGCACCGTACCAGCAATTGGAACATGTCTTTTATCTGAATAGAAAGGGTTAGGATTTTAGTTTTTAAAAAGGGATATGGAACAACTTTCTATCATGTGTTGATAATAGGAACATAACTTGAAATTAAAGGTCATGTTCTGATCAGCGCTTAATTACCACAGTGCCTTATTAACAGTGAGCATTTAATAAGGATTTGTTGATGGACTGGTTAATCAGTAAAACTTCATTGTCCTAGTCAGTGCTTTAATAGATCTATGATTTTTTCAGTTTGTATGCTCCCCCCTCTGATGTAAATCAAAGTCCCTTTGCTTCTTAGTGGATGGTTTTAAGTTTCCATGGACCAAAAAAAAAAAAAATTAAAAATTTATCGCATGGTAGTGATTCTTTAATGATGATGATGTTCTCCTTGACCTGGGTAGTTCTCAGATGACAGACACAGAGTCCATCCCTGGGAGATGGAAGACTTTCCAGTTTGAAAATATGGTTTAGGAGCTCCAGTTTTGATGCTTTAGCTTAAGGTCACTTCCACATCCTTTTACAAAGCCAAATAAATATAGAATATATTACATAGTGATGTCTTCCTTTAAATGAACAGTTGTAATTTTCTCAAAAGCTTTGTGTTTTTATAATTATAAGGATTGCCAAGAAAATGGTTCATTAAAATGAGGCTATAGGTGACAGAGAAAACTGTGTAAAAATTATACCCAGAGATATTTTTTGGAGTCTCTGGTATCCTTTTTTTTTTAAATTTAGCTTTGACAAATCAAATCAAATGCCACCGTAATTGGAAATAGAAGTTTTAAAAAGATACTATTCATTGGAAGAAAGTTTTCTTATTTAGAGAAAAGTGGCTATAGTTTAGCAGTAATGTCCTAGATTTATGTATAGTTTTGCAATTAGCAAAAGTTACCTGCCCTCCAAACTTTCTTTCCCATATTTCCTAATTCACAGTGGTGATTTATTTTTTGCCAGAGCATAAATTACTTGAAAGAACACTGAACTCTTGCTATAGACTTCATTTCCATTTTTATTTTCCACCTATTTCATGCAGAATCAATCCAGTTCCTTTCTAACTTTAATCCTTAACCTTCTAAGCTAATTGGTGTGCTATGAATAACAGATATATCATAGGCACACTCCAGGGTTATGAGTAAAGGCTCTAAATACAGAGTATATATTGTTATGATTGCTATTACTGTCAGTAATAATAGTATTTAGTGTCTTTGAAAAAAATTATTTTGAGTCATTTAAAGAAGATGAGCCATCCCCTTTTAGTTTTAGGATAATAATTACTTAAGATTGTATATTAACTAAAAGTTAGTAGTTTGTTCTGTACAAACATATATTGTATTTCATTGGAGAGGGCTTGCATTATCTTCCAGAATTGGTGGGTTGTGGGCTTTATAATAGCAGTGTCAGAATCAGATAAAAGTGGATCCCTGCCTATTGCATGTTGATTAACATTATCTTTATTGTATTGTATTTGTATTTATTTTGTCAAACCTGTCTGAATTACATTTAATCTGGTTCCTGGGGCTGCAAGTTTGATAACTGTGCTTTGTAAGAAGGGAAAGCAAAAAGAACCTGGTGGCAGAATTATACAGCTCTGGGATTTTAGTTGTCTGGCTATCTTTCTCTGTGTGCCTAGGTTTATGTTCCTCTTTGGCATGTCTCATACGTTTGTCTGGGCTGTAAGCTACTTGAAGTCTGAGGGACAGAATTCACCAAAGTACTAAACGTGATTATTTCATGTCACAAGATCTACATCCATGACAAGTTTCTACAGGGCAGGGAATATTGTCATTCTAACCTTTGTATCTATCTCCCTTCCTAGCATAATTCCAAATACCTAGTAGGCACTTAATAAATGCTTGTTCACTTGAACATCTTTTTAGCCCTTTACTATTCTTTCAAGCATGACTGTGTCAGAAGTCAGGATATCCTGATAGTATTCAAGGAACCCTGACAAGCAACTGCCAACATACAAAGGGGGTTCCCCTTATCCTTGTAACTCCAGAGCTTGTGGAACTGGGACCCTGACAGGGAGGGTACCCTTTGATAGCAAGGGATAGTGTTGGACTTCTTAGATACTTATTAGTTATGTAACTCTGACCAAGCCACGTAACCTCTCCCAGCCTCAGTTTCCTCATCTGTAAAATGGATATAATAGCACCTAACTCAAAGAGTTCTGAATTGATGAGGTCACAGACAGACCAATTTGAGCACATGTGCTATCATTATTATAACTTTCCTTGGACTATTCACCAGGCCAAGTCTTCAGTGACTCCTGAGACTATAGCCTCTTTACTAGCAGGAACCTCAAGTCAAGGGGAATAAAACAATGATGATGAAAATAGCTCACTTTTATAAAACATTTTAAGGTTACAAACCCTTTTCCTTTTTTTAAAATTTCTTGTTTTGCTAATTGTATCAGGGTGGGGAACCTGTAGCCTGGAGGCCATGTGTGGCACTATAGGACCTCAAGTGCAGTTTCACAGAGTTTGGATTCTGTCAAAGGGTCAAAGGACCCAGGGGGCCCCGTATTGCCTTGAGGACCAAGTTCCCCACCCCTGGTTTAGATGTTAAAAAAGTGATGGAAAAAATGTCAGTAATGCAGAATTACACTTAGAAAGGTATCCTGTGTACATATTTTGAAGGAGAAAATTGAGTTGTTAAAAGTTTACTAGCACCCCCCTGAATGGTAGGTGTTTTTCAAATAGCAGAAGCCTGTGAAAGTTGCATCACACAGGCAAGTAAAGGACTATACAGGACAATAAAAGGGGATATAAAATTTTCATTTTTAAAAATTTTTTTAGATCTCTTCTTTTTTTTTAAATCATCAATTTATTTTTAACATTCTTTTTTAAAAATGTTGAGTTCCAGATTCCCTCCCTTCCTCCAGCCCTTTCCCAACCCACTGAAAAGGCAAGCAATATCATATCAGTATGAACCCTTTTTCAAAACAACCTTATAAGGTAGGTAGGTGGTACAGATACTATTACCCCAGTATAAAACTGGGGTAGGGAAACTGAAGCTTAGAGAAATTAAGTGACTTGTCCAGGTCATGTACCTAGTATTAGAGCTGGGACCTAAACTCAAATTATTTAACTCCCTTCTCCACCTATAAGGATCGAAGTACAGTAAACTTAGGAGGGTGAGGAAAAATTCCTGATTGATGTAATGTTTAAATTCAAGCCTCTGTCTGCAGTTAACCAGCCTTGAGAAGGGGAAGATGCAAGAGCTGTCATTTTGTTCTTCCTGACAGAGCCCAGAAGGTACAACACCAGAAAGAATAATTGGGAGTGGAAAGTAACACACATGATTCCATTGGAAGAGAGGCAAGGAAAGAAGACCAGCCTTAGCAGGTAGTGCAGTGACAGGGCCTTGACGCAGGCTGTAACATAGACAGGGTCACTGACACAGGAGGAAGCAGTGGACCACCACTGCTTTGGTCTGACTGGTGATGAGGAACCTTCGAAGGACCCGGCTAGTTCTCCACCAGCAGAATATTGAAAGGCTGGTCACTCACCCCACAAAAAGGGAAGTGGCAAGGAAGAAGCCTAAAGGGAAAATGCTGTAATTACAACCAGAAGGCGGAACAGTTCATCTGTGGGGTGGGAATGTAGTGGCTGTTTGTTGGCAGTATCCCTAATGAAGAAAACTAGGTGGTGCAGTAGATAGAGCACTGGGCCTGGAGTCAGGAAGACCTGCACTCAAATCCAGCCTCAGACACTACTAGCTGTGTGACCCAGAGCTATTTACTTCACCTTTGTTTGTCTTAATCCACTGGAAAAGGAAATGGCAAACCACTCCAGTATCGTTGTTAGAAAAAACTCCATGGACAGTATTGGTATGCTATGGTCCATGGGTCACAAAGAGTTGGACGTGGCTGAACAACAAGTTAAGAGTTGGGGTGAGAGGGAGAGGAAATCAGAAAAGATCTCATGAGCTGAGTTCTGACAGAAGCTAGAGATTTTAAGATGTGCAGGCCTGGTAGGAATTGTATTGCCCACATAGGGGACAGGCTGTGCAAAGGCACAAAGATAGGGGATGGAATGTTGTTGGATGAGAAGAGGCCATTTGACTAGATTGTAGAAAGTATAAAGAGGAGTAAAATATAAGGCTGGAAAGATGGGTTTAAGCCAGGCTGTAAAGAGTTTCTTTCCAAATGGAGGATTTTGGTTTGTGTTCCTAACTTTTAGAAAAGGATATTTACTAAGGTGATTGATACGGTAAGAACAGTTGGCACAAAACAACCCATCCCCTCCTAAAACAAAGTCTTGTGACCCATAAATACATGTAAGAGTCCAGGGGAAAGTGAGCTCTAGCTTAGTGAGTAATGGGACAAAGGTATAACCTGAAGCTCCTGGTTTCTGAAAGTCTTTTCCCATTTGTGGGATGCTCAAGAAGTTCTCCATAAGCATAATCGATCTGTCTTTCTGTCCTTGGACCTCAGTGCAGGCACTGCTGCATCTGGCCACTATGGGGGTCCAAAGACAGGCAGGGGAGGGAAGGGGCAGAGGGTGTGAGGGTGCCATGCTCAAATGCTGGTGAGAAGATGCCAAGTTCAGAATCCTCTGCACCCTTCAGAGCTCATAAGGTCCTTTTCTGGGGTGGAGTAGGAGACCTGACTAAAGCTGAAGTGTAATACTCTCTCTCCCAGACAGATTTTTCCTTCTCAAAAGGTTTAATAAGAGTGCCACACTAACTCAAGCTTCTGGATTGTTTGGCAGTTTATAGATGATCCTTGGGGCATGACCAAATTTCCTTGGCCTATCCAAACATGATTCTTGTGCAACTCATTCTAGTTCAAAGTACTTTTTACAGTTAATAATAATAGCTAGCATTAATAGCGTTAAAGTTTGCAAAGTATTGTAAATATGTTAATTCATTTAATTCTCACAATAACACTGTAGGTGGGTGCTTTATTATCTCCATTTCACAGATGAGGAAACTGAGGCAGTGAGAGCTTAAGTGACTTGTCCTGGGTCATCCAGCTAGGGAATGTCAGAGGCTTAATTCAAACTCAGATCTTCTGGACTCCAAATCTTGAACTCTGTCCTCTAGGCCACCTAGCACCTTCTAAGTCTAAGGCCTATGATTGAATTGATTGGGGCCCTCACCACTTAACTTTAAGTGGGGTGGAGTTGAGTAAATCAACCCCACCCTTATGGTGGTAAGAGCCAGCCAGCACTACTTCATTATGAAAGGAAGCATGCCAGACTAACCTTGTTTCCTATTTTGATAAGATGAGTAGACTTGTTGTTCAAGTGAAAACTATAGATTTAGGTAGCTTATATAGGTATTAAGCAAAGGATTTGACAGGATCTTTCATGTTATCATTGTGAAGAGAATAGAGAGGTAAGGGCCATATTCAGAATTGGTTCAATGAACAGATCCAAAGTATAGTTATAACTTGGGGTCTATGTTGTTTAAAATCTTTATTGTTAACTTGGATAAAGCATAGGCAGAGGCTTATTAAATTTGGATGAAGGGCCAAGATCTAAACAGATCTTAACGTGGTTGGAAAGATGGCCAAATTTATTGAAATGAAATTTAATAGAGATAAATATCAAAACAATGAGTACCAGAAAATATCAATTTTACAAGTACTAGGTAAGACATAGCCAAATAACAAAGTGTTTGAAAATGTTTTGGGTGTTGTAGTGAACCACAAGCATAATATGAGTGGTCAGTGTGATTTGGCAGCTAAAAAATCTAGTGTGACCTTGGATCCCATCCAGAGAGGTGTAGTATCCTGAACAAGCAAGATAATAATATCATCGCATTCTGCTCCAGTTAGACCACATTTGGATTACTGGGTTCAGTTTTGAGTGCTGTGTATTAGGAAGGACATTGACAAACTGGAGAGCATCCTAGAGGATGATCAAGATGGTGAGAGGCCTAGAAACCATTCAGTGTGAGGACTGGGAGAAATAGAAAGGTATAGCAAAGACATAGGGAAGATGTGATAGCTGTCAAGTATTTGACGGGCCTGTCATGCGGAAGACAGTCTAGACAGGGATCAGGACAGGGATCAATAGGCAAAAGTTCCAGAGAGGCACATTTAGGTACATCATAAGGAATCTGATGCTTTGGGAGGTAGGGCTTCAAGCATAGACTAGGTGACCATTAGTTGGAGATGTGAGAGCTACAATTACTGTGGACCCCTCCAGCACTAAGATTTTAAAATGCATGTTCAACTGAATTGAATTTTTCAGATGTGACAGTCTGTGTAAGTGTTCATTAGTTAAGTGTCTGTAAAAAGTGGAGCTTTTATTTAGATCACAGGGAACTTTCAAGGATAAATCTGAAAATGTCTATAAAATGCTTTGTATCCCTTAGGGATAAGAACTATATAAAAGTGGGTCGACATTATTTTGTGTTTCTCAAGATAAGTTAAAAGAGAAGACTTTAGGTTCATTTTGTGAATTAAAAATGTGTATCGGGATTTAACAAAGAAATTAAATTTCTTGCAGAGATCTTATTAGACAAAGAAAACTGCTGCTAATATATACTTGTAAAACAAAGAGATGATATAAAAGGTCTTGCTATACCTGCCTCCAGCCTGGATTCTGAACTAGACTTATTTCAGGAGTGTGTTTTTGTTCTGCCACTTTCCCATTCTCCTGGACCAGCTCGTCCTCTCCTTTTTTCAAGGTTCATTCCACAATTATTATTTAAACTCAATAATCTGCTTTTTATCTGTCCGGTGAATGGTTTTATGATTCAGCTCAGGTCTCATTATACAACAGGAAGAAACAAAAAGACAATTGAAATGGACGGGCCGAGAGTAACCAGACACACGCCAAATTAGAAAATAGAGAGCATTTACTGGAGCCGGCCGGCGACTGTCCCCTGGATGCAATCCTAGGAGAGCAGTCCCAAGCAAGGGAAATAACAAAACTTTATACCCAGCAGTTTCCAATTGTGGATTAGCAATCCTTTGAGGTAGGGGAATTTACAATTGTAGATTAGCGATCCTTTGAGATAGGGGAATTTACAATTGTAGATTAGCGATCCTTTGGGGTAGGAGAGTTTACAATTGTGATTAGGGATCCTTTGAAGTAGAAACTCAGGAGGTCAGGCTAGGGGGGGGGTTGTTTTTGTGACAACTCAGTCCACCTCACTCCCCCCTTTTCACGGACTAAAAGAGTCAGACGGGGGACTCATCAGAGTCCAGAGGAGCATAGGATTGACGCAGGACAAACAACTGGAGTGCTTGCACTCGTTTCTGGACATAGCGGGTTATGCATTTTATGAAACAAGGGGCCACGAGTAACCCAAGGAGGAGAAGGGCCAGAGGGCCCACCACTCTGGAGAGTAGGGTGGTTAGCCAGGGGGACCAATTATACAGGGTCTGATACCAAGAAGACCCCGTTGCCCGTGCGCGGTCCCTCTTATCTAACCGCTGCCTAAAGGCTTGCAAGGACTCCCGAATAACTCCAGACCGATTGGCGTAGAAACAGCAGGTTTCTCCCAACGCCATGCATAAGCCTCCCTGTTTGAGGAACAGTAGGTCCGAGCCTCGGCGGTTCTGGAGAACCACTTCGGCCAGAGAGTCTAGGGAAGTCTCAAGGTGTGAGACTAGCTCTTCCAAGGAGCGTAGGTCCCTGTCTACCTGTGCACTCAAGGCACCGTAGTTGGCTTTCCCCTGTATCAGGGCTGAGGCCCCAACAGCAGCGGAGCCGGCTACTCCGAGTCCCACCAATATAGGAACCAAGATAGGTACAGCCCTCCTGGAGCGAGTTAGGCCAAAATGCTCAGCTGCCCCTTCCTCTGAGTAGACATATACCTGAGGAAAGACACGCACCACTACACAGAGCTCGGTCGGGTTGAGGAAACGAATGTCCTGTATGCAGGTGGTGAGTCCTCTGGTACAAGCGAACCATACTCCAGGTGGGGCGGTTAACAGGAGGTCAGAGCTTTTGGATGTGGGGGAAATAAGAATGACTGAAGTGCACGTAGCGTTGAACGGGGAGGACCGCAGCGGGTAGTCAGGCCCGAGCAAACACATTCCTTTGCCCTGGACATCGTCTAGGGTAAGTCTAGGCTTGTCTGGGTTACAGCGGGCAGGTATGGCAAAGGGTCGTTTGGACTTACTTAAAGACAACTTTCCCACAGAGGTGATGTTAAGTTCGATAGCAATTCCTACGAAATAGGGGGGGGCTGGATTCAGACACAGCCAACAGGAGGTGGTTATGTTTGGATCAGACAAATTTAGGAATGAGTGGACAGCAGAGAGTGTATCAAAAATGGGGGAACCTAGGTTAGTGAGGGTCTCTGGATTTTCGGGAGCCTCTGGTACCAGGTCCCTAACAGATGGTGGGGCGAGAGTCAACATGGCTTGTGGGTTAAGGATGGGATTCGGACCTATTGGGAGTGTACGGGTGGGAACTGCGATTTTCTGAATGGTAAAAAGGACCCCATTATCCCACCCAGTCATGTATAACCTTAAACCCCAAGAATGCCCGAGATTCCAAGAGTCATTAGTGTCCTGCTTGACTGTTAGAATCATAGGGTTACATTTCCCAGGCCAGCAGGAGGCGGGGAGGGGGCTTTGTCTCTCCAGGGTGATTAGGGGGTCCCGGCCGCCCCTAGGAATCCACCTGGCCACAGTCTCACAACCCCATTCTGCGCAGTGAAAGTGATTACTACCCTGACAGGAAGGATTCCCCGTGGCCGGACAAACATAGAATTCAATACTTCTGATTCTCACTTCCCCTGCCCCGGGTGTGGTTGGAGTGGTGGGAATAGTGGGGCAGTATCCCCTTCCCCCAGCGATAGGGTCCCGCATAGCCCGGTTTTGATTCCATCCTGGTCCCAAGAGGGCACAGAGGTCAAACCTGAAAGTGGGGGCTCCGTAACTGGTGAGAGCTTGGACGGTGGTCCCATCGTTAGTTCGGGAGAGAATCCACCTGGATGGGGTAGGGCTATAGGGGTCACCCAAAGTCATCTCACAAGCAAAAAGAAAGAGAAGAAGAGTCAAGTTCTGGAGAGTCGAAGCTTTAGGTCGGACACTGCTTCTGCTGTTCAGGCGGTGGAGTTGGGCTCTGGGGCCTTCTTGATGTGTGACCGATGTATCCATGCCTTGCGGCCGGCAACCTTGACGGCAGAGGGGTTGCAGAGGATAATTTGATACGGGCCCGTCCACCGTGGTTCCAGGGCTGGTCCAGCTGGAAGCTTGCGAGTGAGGACCCACTCTCCCAGTGACAGGGCGTCCGATGAAGTTGCAGGGTCTGGTTCTTTCCCCGCAGCTTTCAGGACTGAGCGCACAGCGTTCTGGACCTCACGCAAAGCCTGGAAGGACTTAAGAAGAGTCGGATTAGTGATATCTGGGGCTGGAATAGCTGCAGATACTCTTGGAATAATAGGAGGGGGGGCTCCATAGAGGATCTCATATGAAGATAAAGAGAGGGTTGAGGAATTGGGAGTACACTGGGCCCGGAGGAGGGCGAAGGGAAGGAGACTGACCCAGCTATCGCCAGTTTCTATTTTAAGTTTAGCAATGTGCTCCTTTAGAGTTCTATTCATCCTCTCTACCTGCCCTGAACTTTGAGGCCTATATGCACAGTGCAATTTCCATTTCAATCCCAGCATCTTTGATAGGCTTTGAATTGTTGTGGACACAAATGCTGGGCCGTTGTCAGAGCCTATCGAGGCAGGCAGGCCAAATCTAGGAATAAGTTCAAAGAACAGCTTTTTGGCCACTACAGTTGCAGTTTCAGTTTTGACTGGAAATGCTTCCGGCCATCCAGAAAATGTGTCCACGAATACAAGGAGAAAACGGTACCCTCCCAACCCATACGGTCGGGGGGTCAGTTCCACGGGTGTGAGCAGGAACATGAATTACCGCCACCTCCTTGGGAAGCCAGACAGCATCCAGCAGTTCCTGGATCTGACTCTTGTTCCTAATCTCCTTACCCGCCGAGGTTAACAGTCCCCATTGGAGATATACATATCCATGGACATGAACAGTGGCAAAGGCATAGCGGCTATCTGTGTAAATATTAACTTCCCTTCCTGCAGAGAGTCTAAGGGCTTGAGTTAAGGCAATGAGTTCAGCACGTTGAGCAGATGTGCCGGGGGGTAGAGCGGTCTCCCAGAGGGTCTCAACCGGAGTGACCACGGCTGCACCCGCCCTGCGGATCCCCTCCTGAACAAAACTGCTGCCGTCCGTGAAGAGCACTAGGTCTGGGTTTGTTAAAGGAACATCAGTAAGTCCAGGGCGGGACGTGTGGATGGAGTCCAGTGTGTCCAGGCAATCATGTATAGGGGAGGAAGGAGGGGAGTCAGGGAGCAGGGTGGCCGGGTTGAGTGTGACCGGAGGAGCAAAGGTGATGCGCGCGGGATCGAGGAGTAGGGATTGGTAATGAGTCAGGCGTGAATTTGAGATCCATCTTGTCGGCGGGGAATGTAAAAGCTGTTCCAGATGATGCGATGCTGAAATCTCAAGAGGCTGCCCGAAGGTGAGCTTAGCGGCTTCCCTAACCAAGAAGGCAACGGCCGCCACAGTTCGCAGGCAAGAGGGCCACCCGGAAGCCACAGGGTCCAGCTGCTTGGATAGATAGGCAACAGGACGATTCCAGGGCCCCAGGGGCTGGGTCAGAACCCCTTTGGCCATAGCTCTAGACTCAGACACATAGAGGCGGAAGGGCTTGGACAGGTCTGGCAGGGAGAGGGCAGGCGTGCTGGACAGCGCCTTTCGGAGCTTGTCGAATGCTTCCTGCTGCCGTGGTCCCCAAACAAATTGGGTGGGTTCACCAGTTAGGGCCTCATATAGGGGTTTGGCAACCTCGGCAAACCCCAAGATCCAGAGGTGACAGTATCCAGCCATCCCCAGGAATTCCCGGAGCCCGCGGCGGTCCCTCGGGGCGGGCATGCCCAAAATGGCAGCTACACGCCCCGAGACAGTAACCTTTGACCGGAACGAAGGGTGAAACCCAAGTAAACAACGGATTGAGAGCACAGTTGTGCTTTCTTTCCAGAGATACGATAGCCGGAAGCTTCAAGCAACTGGAGAAGGTGGAGAGTTGCATCTTTGCATATTGCCTCAGAGGAAGTAGCTAACAAAAGGTCATCAACATACTGGAGGAGAGTGACCTCCGGATGCGAGACCCGGAAGGCGGCCAAGTCGGAGGCCAGAGCTGAGCCAAAAAGTGTAGGGGAGTTCTTAAAACCTTGGGGAAGCCGGGTCCAGGTGAGCTGAGAGGATGTCCCAGTGTTAGGATCTGTCCAAGTAAAAGCGAATATAGGTTGGCTTACTGGTGCCAAGGGAATGGAAAAGAAAGGGTCCTTCAGATCCAAAACAGTATACCAAGTCCGAGCAGGATCCAGGGAAGACAGCAACGTGTACGGGTTTGGTACAGTAGGATGTACAGTTTCCACCTGGGCGTTGACTTCTCGTAGATCCTGGACAGGACGGAAGTCTCCAGACCCGGGATTGCGAACTGGAAGTAGGGGGGTGTTCCATGAGCTCTGGCAGGGTCGTAGAATGCCTGCCGCCAAGAGTCGATCGATGTGAGGCTTGATGCCCAAAAGGGCAGCTCGAGTCAACGGGTATTGTTGGACACGCGCAGGGGTTGCTGTGGACGAGAGCTGGACCACCACTGGGGGCTGGTGTCCTGCTAGACCAAACGGGTTGGTCTCAGCCCAGACCCCAGGAACCAAGCCTTTGAAATGGTTCAACAGAGTTAGGGAAGTAGGGGTGGAGGTGGTCGAGGGGCGGTCTGGGGAAAACGTTAGGGGGAGGAGGCGAGACTCCTCCGACAACGGGCAGGTGAGAACAAGTTGTGGCAGGTTAAACCCGAGAGTGGGGTTAGGTCCCTTAAAGGAAATGATAGCCTGAAGCTTGTGTAGGAGATCTCGGCCAAGCAAGGGGTAAGGGCAATCAGGCATTACTAGAAATGAATGGGAGACTAGGCCCTTCCCTAACCGGACTTCCCGAGAAGTGGTGAGGGGTACAGACTATTTTCGTCCAGTAGCTCCCTGGACCTGCACAGTGGATGATGAGAGGGAGCCCAGTGGGGATTTCAGGACCGATGCTGCAGCTCCAGAGTCGACTAGGAATGAGACAGGTTGACCCCCAACACTGAGAGTAACCCTCGGCTCCAGGGGGTCAAGAGTCACAACGGACTTTGAGCCGGGGCACCCCTAGTCTGTATTCAAAGTCAATAAAGGCTCTGCCTTCTCTTTCAGCCCGCGATTAGGGCACTCAGATTTCCAATGGCCCATGGCTTTGCAGTAAGCACACTGGTCCCGAGCTAAAGGAGGCCTTCCCAAGCCTTTACCCTTATAGGGGCTCCCAGCGTTTGGCCCCTCCCGCCTTCCTTTCCACCCTTGCTTCTGAGCCTCCCCTGGAACCTGTGCTAAAGCTGCCACTACCGCCCTTGCGACCGTGCGAGTTTGCTTGTCTTGAGTCTCTTCACGATAGTCAAACACCCGCTTGGCCACTTCCATGAGTTCAGTCAGATTTTTACCCTCAAAACCTTCAAGTTTCTGTAGCTTCCGACGGATGTCCGGAGCTGAATTGGCTACGAAATCAATTACGATGGCTCTCCGGTTATTGGGATCCTCTGGGTCGATAGGGGTATAGGTTCGATATGCCTCGTAGAGGTGCTCCAAGTATGCAGCTGGGGACTCGTTCCTGCCCTGTCTAACCTCACTGACTTTGGACATATTGGTTGGCTTCCGTGCTGCTGCCTGTAACCCTCCCAGCAACAACTGGCGATACCTGTCCAGTGCTTCCCTACCGCGATCAGTGTTGGGGTCCCAGTTGGGCCGGTTCTCAGGGAAGATGTGGTTACGGCGCCCCGGGTCAGTAGAGGGATGTCCATCTGGGTCCAGAACTCCCTTCCTGGCTTCTAAAAGAATCCTGTCACGCTCCTCGGTTGTGAAAAGAACCCGGAGGAGCTGCTGGCAGTCATCCCAGGTGGGCTGATGAGTATAAAAGACAGTCTCTAGGAGGGCGATTAGGCTCTGGGGCTTATCAGAGAAGGATGGGTTTTGGTGTTTCCAAACACCAAACACAGTTGTTACAGTTGTACAAATCACTGGTGGAGAAGGGAACATATACCATGAACGGTCTCCCTGATTCTCCGGGAGGGGAAGGAACTTGCTGCAGGGGAAACGCTGACACAGTGGAATCTGGGGTCAAACTGGAATTAGAAGGGCCATAAGGAGCACCTGCTCGAGTATGGGGTGGACTTATCAGAGGAGGGGCTGGGTGGACTTATCAGAGGAGGGGCTGAGGGGCTCAGAGACCCTGAGGTTGGGTACGGGGGTGGATCTGAAACCTGGGACTGGGAGTACTCAGCTGGATCTAGGGGGTCAGAATCAGGGGGTGGTAAGACAGGAGAAAGCTGTGTGACGACCTTAGGACTTTTGGGAGGCTTGCGGCTAAAGGTCGTCTTTGATTTCGTTCCTGGTCTTAGTTTTGAAAGGGCCTGGACCTGTAGTGGTCCCGAAGGGGGTTTGAAATCAATCCAGGCGGTGATATAGGGGACCTGATCGGGGTGGCCAGGTATACCATAGACAATTCCCCTTACCCGGCCGGCCACCGAGACGTCAAACGTACCCTCCGGGGGCCAGCCTACCTCGAAGGTGGGCCATTCCTGTTGGCAAAAGAGAGCTAATTTCTTTTTAGTAACCTGAAACCCATAACCTTTTGCTATACGCCGATATTGTTTGAAGTTCCGTAAGACAATAAAGAGAGGGGAGCCTGGCTTAGGGCTTGAGGGTCCCTGTCCCATGGTGGATTAAGGACTGAGAAAGAAAAGAGTAACAAATAGACGTGCTCACGTAAGCAAGGACCAAACACGGACACAGGGAAGACACAGTCAAGAAAGGGTAGAGGGGAATCAAACTGCCTCGATTCCGAACAACCTGGACAACGAGACAGGAATTTACCCCCCCCCCCCCCCCACGGAACAAATAGTAGATAGACGCACGCACACACAGTAGACGCAAAAACGGGAAAAAGACACAGTCAAAACCCTGGATGCTCCTGACACAGTAGCGGGGAACGAACCCATCTCAGCTCCGAACAGCCTGGAGAATGAGGCAGGAAGTCTTCCCCCCCCCACCCCACCACGGAGCGCACAGTGGACACACACACACACAGTGACATCGGCGCCGGACAGACACAATCAGACAGGCAGGACTCTCACACGGCGTCCCGTGGAGGTCAGTAAGGGCGTTGCAGCTGCGTCCAGCCTGGCCACTTACTTCAGAAGAGTACTCACCAGAACAGACAGATTACAGATTGCTCTATGCCCAATTAAGGATTTGTGGTCCGGGCAGCCTGGTGCGCACGGGCTATCTCAGCATTCGGGGCCAGGGAACGTCTTCCTGGTGGCCACCCCCTGGACGGTGAGAAGCCTGGCCTTCCAGAGATGCCCGTGTCTGGTGCCCAGAGGGCAATCTCGGTGGGACCTCCAAATGAAATGGACGGGCCGAGAGTAACCAGACACACGCCAAATTAGAAAATAGAGAGCATTTACTGGAGCCGGCCGGCGACTGTCCCCAGGATGCAATCCTAGGAGAGCAGTCCCAAGCAAGGGAAATAACAAAACTTTATACCCAGCAGTTTCCAATTGTGGATTAGCAATCCTTTGAGGTAGGGGAATTTACAATTGTGGATTAGCGATCCTTTGGGGTAGGAGAGTTTACAATTGTGATTAGCGATCCTTTGAAGTAGAAACTCAGGAGGTCAGGCTGGGGGGGGTTGTTTTTGTGACAACTCAGTCCACCTCAACAATATCACTGTTGATTGCTTTCCATGAAGTGTTTCATTGCCCATTAGTGACTGACAGCTTTACTTTGCAAAGCACTCTATTTAGATTGTGATTTCATTTAGGAAAATGTGTCTTTTAAATCACTTGCCCTATACCTGGCCTTCAAAAGTACTTTTTTAAAAGTTCCAGAAGCATACTTGGATTTTTATTATAGATTTGCATTGTGGAAACTGTTTTTAAAAGAGTGAGAAAGGATGGAGTCCTCTTTTCTAGTATGTAAGGTTAAAAGCTATTTATTTTCAGGTTTCTTTTGTCTGCCACTACTGAGAAGGCTCTGGGAGATTGACGTCTTCTTTATTGTAAAGACATCTGAGAGAATGAATCCAAAAGGAGCCCTTGCCAGTTGGCCCCTTCTCAACACTGTGATTAAATATTCTCAAACCACGGTCTATAAGTATGAGCTCTTTTAATTGACAGGAGTTTTTAAGGTCAACACTTGTTAGTCACACATATTAATCTTGAAACACAGAGTCCTGTTGAGCAAGGGAAAAGTGACTTAGAACAAAGTAGATCTGTACAGCAATTCCTGCCTTCCCACGTGAAGCAAAAAGAAGAAAATGTCTCAGGTGAAAAATAAGATTTCTGCTCTTTGATTCTTCTTTCTGCTAGTATGCAGTTAAGCCTGATACTTCTGTTAACACTTCTCCATTATCAAGTGTGGCACATTGTATTTGATTCCTTGTGACATCATAAGAGGAGGATGGTTTTAGCTGAATTCTTTGCCAACTTTCTGTCTCACAATTGGACTGATAGAAATGGTTTTTGACAGGGGCTCAATAGCGCTTATGCTGTTTCCATCTCTTCCATCTTCATTACTCCCATTTCCTTTTAAGTCTGCTCAAGATAAGAGTAGTTGTGAGGAGACCAATTAAGACTGCCTTCAACCTTTGAAGCTTTTGTATATCTCCTTTGTATGCATCTTATTGCCCTGGCTTTAGCATCTGTAAAATGTGGAGGTTGAACTAGATGACAGTGTTCTTCCAGGGTCCTGAAGTTCTCTGGTTCTCTGTGTTTTCCCCAAGGGGACCAAATATTACCTAATAGCAAAGTTAATTTTTTTGAAGAGGGAATTTTGCTATGACTGTGTATCTTTCTTACTGATGTGTTTCCATCAGAATTACTAGAAGGAGGGAAGAAATGCTTTGGAAGCCTTTCATCTCACTGAGAGAGGAGAGATCTGACCTTAAAGCATCATTTTTAGAGGACTAAACTAAAGTTCAGACAGGATGACTTGGTTCAGGCTTGAGGATTCCTGATTTCTGATTTTCAGTTCCTCTACCTGTTTTGGCTTCCATTGTATTTAAACAGGGAAAAACATTCCTTCTTGTTTTCTAAAAAGTTACTATGTGGACTCCATAGCCTTTTAAATCATTGATCTTCAAGATTACAGAAAGCTGTTTCTTGTTAACAATTCAAATTTTGTTGGTTTTTAGTTCTGAGTGGAGGTCCCCTCACTGGAACCTACAGGCTACGACAATTTCACCTTCATTGGGGCTCCACTGACGATCAGGGCTCTGAGCATGCAGTAGACGGAGTGAAATATGCAGCAGAGGTAAGACACCTGAATATATATTCAGGGCTGAATATGGAGAGGGTATTTACCTAATGTATTCAGGGCTGACTATAGAGAAGTTATTTACCTGTTTGGTATGACTTGAGGGGTAACTAAGAAGAGTTTCTTGCCCAATCCCGGTGCCACAGCGCCTTAAATTCCAGTATTCTTACTTTTGGGTTAGGTAACACCCTCTCCAGGAACTTAGAGGCATAAACATTGGCAAGGAGAAGACAAAGTTATTCCTATTTTTAGAGGACATAATGCTTTAGAAAACTCTGGACAATGAGTTATGATTAATAGCTTCAGTAAAGTAGCAGGATGCAAAAATGAATATACAAAAATCATCAGCATCACTATATAGTACTCACAAAAATTTAGAGGAAAGGATAGAGAAGTACCATTCAAAATAATTCAAAATGCACAATCTAAAACATTTAGGATTAACCTACCAAGACACATGCAGGGCTTATATAAGTAAAGCTACAAAATAATCTTTATAAAAATTAAGGAAGACGTAAGTAATTGAAAATATTTATTGTTCATTGTTAATCTGGGTCAATATAATAAAATGATGATACTACTTAAATAGGTTCATAGACTTAGTGCTGTAACAATCAAATTTTCTAGAGATTACTTTATGAAACTAGACAAAATAATAACAAAATATGTTAGCAAGAACAAAATTAGTATTACAAAAGAAATAATAATAATAAAAGGAATGAAAGGGGCCTAATATCAGATCTTAAACTATACTATAAAGCAGTTAGATAAAAGCTATCTATAGGTTAAAACATACAAAAATAGATCAGACTAGTGTCAACTGGACTTGCTTGCGAAGGCTGGAGCTGAACAGACAGAGCAGGCAAGAACAACTGTGCAGAGACTAAGACAGAAGTTTATATTCTACAGTAAGGGAAACAGGTTGCAAGCAAAGAGGGAAGTTAGATACCTGTTCTGGGCCCCTCCCCCGCAGGGGGGGGACCATGCCTTAGTTTGGGCAAATCTCAGACTTAAACCAATGGCCTCACAGAGAGCTTGTAGCCCTGACTACGAGGGAAAACAACAATAGTGAAACAACTTTGATTCATAGCAGGTCTTCATGACCAGACTGCAGGTACTTGTCCAGGCTCAGGGAACACCTGGTGCTGGTCAAAGCAATACAATAATTATGTGGAATAATTCTGGGATTTTGCTGTGGCTGAGATCATCCAGAGGGTGAGTGCAAAGGATTGTTGTTAGGCCAAGCTCAGGGCACAGCTTGCTTGCTGGGCCTTAGCTCTAGAAAATAGGATGTCTCCTAACTGTATCTTGACACTAGATAGGCAGTCAATCAGCAAGCATTCACTAAGTTCTTAATGTGTACTAGACACTGTGCTAAGTGCTAGGGATACAAAAAAAAGGCATAAGCAGGACCCCCAAAGCAGAGGAGCACAGTAACCCAAAGTTAGATAAACTCTCTTGGAAAAATTAAATAAAAATAAGTTTAAATCAGTATTTTATACCACATACCGTAGTAAATGGCAAATGGATTAGTGACTTAAATGTAAAAGGCTATATACCCATGGAACATTTGAGAACAGTTGCTTTTTCCAACTTAGATTGGGGGATGGGAATTTATAACCAAACAAGAAATAAAGGCAATCATAAAAGAACTCTTACCTGGAGTAAGAGGAAAAATGTTGAGTGGAGTAAAAAAAACTTTGCCTCATCTATCTCTGAAAACAAGCTCTGATGCTGATACATACATATATACATTCATGTCCTTACTCATTCTGACCCAGTGTCAAACCTGTAAATGATCATAGCTCCTAATTGGACAGTGGCAGTTGGCCTACACAAGGAGCTGTGGCAGAAGACCCAGGGGTCCCCAGTTATCAACTCAAGCTCTCACCCAATTTCTGGTCCTGATTAGGAAACTCCCCTGCCCATATGTGGTATCAATAAGTAACCCTGGGAATTTCCTCACCACATCTGGGTCTGATTTAGGAATGCCCCTTCCCATATCTAGCATTGATTAACCTATTCTCAACCAAACCCATATTTAAAGTATAAAACTTCCTCAGATCCCACTCCTACTGTGTACTGCCACTCAAATCTTTCATACCATACACATCTTGCCTTTCTTAAGTGAGTGACTCTGGCTCTGTATGTGTGGCTTAATCTTTGTATTACTGTATAGAGTGAGAGTGTGTGTGTGTGTGTGCACGCGCGCGCGTGCGCGCACGCATGCGAGCTCAGATGCTTTGATTTTGCCTGCTTGCTGGATCTCATATTGATAAGTCTCATGCTTGTAATACCTTCCAAAGTGCCAGTTTCCTATAAATCTTCAAGCCTGAGTCTTTGCTCTAACCTGAGCCATGAGGTAAAACATAACATATGTACGTATGCTTATTCAATGCTTAATGGCTGCCAAACTTAGATTAAATGCAATGACTAGTCTTGGTGCTAGAGGACAGATGATGAATCACACTTAACCCTTCTCAGTAGAGAGGTGGAAGGCAGTAAGTGGGGAATGTTACACATGTGGTCAGACATGGTTGCTGTGTTTGGTTTAGCCTAATAGTTTTAATTTATTACATGAAAAGGTTCATTTTAGGGATGGGTAGATATTATATTGAAAAATGCTTGGTAAAAAAAGATATCAGTAAAACTTAAAAGTATTACTTTTTATTGGGCAGTCTATTAAAAAAATACAATGCAGATGTTCGTAGAAGGGGTACTACGGTAACATGAGCTAGTTTGCTTTCCTCTGTCACAGAAGGAACTAGGGCAGCTTAAAAGTCCTTAATAGGGTGTCTATAGAGAGGAGAAAGAGGACACCAAAACTGAACCTGATTTTGTTTTGTTTCAGGCCGGTCTTATCCATAATTAACACAGGCATTAAAGTATAGTAGGATGCTAACCTTTGCAAATTAAATATGTGCTATCAAAAATGTTTCATCTCTCAGAAAAGTATGAATTCTCCTATACTACACATTCATTATACCTTTACAAGTGTAACTTGAAATCCAGGTTCATTCAATTAGAAATACTGATGGAATCATATCATAATCTTTCAGGGATATTTTTCCTGCCTACCAGAAAGTTCTGACAATTACTCTCTTTACTATAATTATGTGTGTGTATAGATATATATGTGTATATATGTATGTGTATGTATGTAACTAGAGAATACTAACACTCTTTTTAGCATCTGTTCTATAAAGTACCTAATTATTTGTGTAGTAGGTGCTCTCTTTAAAAAGAAAGATATGGAAAGCTTAATGTTGCATTGAAATGAACTTTAGCACCTAGTTTCCTGGGTTACTTTAATGGTGAAATAAATAAGAAAGATGAAGAAAGCCAAAGGGTAGAAGAAGCTTGATAAATAGATATATGTATTACTATAGGTAATTGCTTAGCTGTTGTAGGCCTTAGTTTTATCATCTGTAAATTGAGGGAATTCAACTAAATGATATCTGAATTTCTACGCCTGTGATCTAATTGAAAGGCGTGGGGGTTGGGGTCAAGGTGGGTGTTAGGTTACAACCAAAATGAGTTAGAGAGCACTTGGACATTTTGAACTTTTCAGATGATTCAGAAGCATTGGTGTGGCTATCTGGATCTGAGCATTTTACCTTAGAAATTACTAATTCACATTAGCTACTAATTAAGTTTTAAAAATAAATTTATTGATTGATATCTTTTGTTTTTACATGGTCTACATTTCCCAATGTATCCTTCCCCCTTTCCCTAGCCTTATAACAAAGAAGAAAAAAAGAAAAAAAAAGTTAAGGAAAACTAAACAACACATTGAAAAGGTCTGGCATTGTATATAATGTTGCACACCCATAGTCTCCTGCCTTTGCAAAGAAGCAGAGAAGATATTTTTTCATATCTCTTCTTTGGAGCCCAGCTTGATCATAATGATTTCAAAACATTCATTATTGATTGTGTTGTTCTTTGCATTTACACTGTTGGAGTTATTGTATTTTTTTTTTCTTGGTTCCACTTACTTTACTCTGGATCAGTTCACTCTGGATCAGTTCATATAAATTTTCCTATGCTTCTCAATATTCATCTTCTTAATAATTTCTTATAGCATAGTAATATTTCATTACATTTATGTACCACAACTCACTTAGCACATCCTCAGTGGAAGACCTTCTATTTTATTTCCATTTGTTACCACAGAAATACTGCTAGAAAAATTTTGGTTTATGTGAGGCCGTTCTTTTTACCATTAGCCTCTTTGGTGTATGTGCCCAGTAGCAGAATCTCTGGGTCAAAGGGCATAGACGCTTTAGTTACTTTCTTTACATAATGCCAGTTGCTTTCCAGATGGGTTGTGTTAATTTACAACTCTACTGGCAGTGCATAATGGGATTATCTTCCTACAAGACCTCCAACATTGATTATTGATACTTTTAAACTTCTTTGCCAACTAGCTTTATGGTTGTTTGGTGAAATCTCAGAATTCATTTGATTTGTACTTTTCTTATTATTAGCAATTTGGAGCAGTCTTTCATATGGTTTTTAATAATACCTTCGAGTGCTGTTTGTTATCATTTGATCGCTTATTTATTGGGGAATAGCTTTTGGTCTTAATTATTTCTGTTTGCTGTCTATCTGGCACATCAGACCCTTATCAGAGGTATTTGAAACAAATATTTTTCCCCAGCCAATTGTTCTAGACTGGGTACCTGATCTTGTTCTCTCCTAATTTTTTTGGTATGATCTCTTAATATTCAGGTCAAGTATCCTCTTTGAGTTCATTGTGCTGTGGTGTGTAGTCACCTAATTAGATGCTAACTTTGCTTACAACTCATGGTTTTTAAGATTTAACATGCTGTCTCTAGGCTTGAACTCTGGCTTCTTTTGACCATTTCTGATTTCCATAAACTATAAATAAACATAACTTTGCCTCATTAATTTATGGCCACACCTTATATTTTTGTAATCAGCCAATAAACTCTTACTTAGCAGAGTTTGCTTCTATTGGCAGAATGTTTTCTGTGGGAAAACCTTAATATCCTGATATTTGGTAAAATCTCATGGCCCTATTCTTCACAACAAAACAAGTCTTGGTTCTGTACCTTCTCAGAAAGGTGACAAGCATTTTATTAGTAGTTTGTTGTTTATTACTGTTTATTAATAATTTTTAATATTTTACTACCCCCTGAAGAAGGTTCATACAAGAACACAATATTTTGAAGTTAATAAAAAGGCAGCATAGCTTAGTGGAGAGAGGGTTGTCTGGAAAACCTGGGTTCAAGTCTTTCTTCAAACATATACTAGTTGTGTGACTGCACAAGTTACTTAACCTCTCAATGTCCCCAGGCAGCTCTCTAGGGCTATAAGTTGCAGATGAATTATTGATCTACACTGGTGGAATTTCCTTTACTGTTGAAGTCATGTGTCTGAACTATGTACCCAGACCAAAAAAAAAGAGAAATATTTTATTTTTACATTAAAAAGTAAAATTTATAAACATTTACTGTACATGATTTATTGTATAGAGCTTTTCAGAGAACAATCTCCAGATAGATTACATCACTTGTTTTTATTGTGGATACTCCCTCCAAAAGTACAGATTTCAACCCATCCACACCTTAACCTCTTGTGCGACTTGTCCATGTTCTCATGTAAGTACTGAACAGAGAATCCAATCTGCATTCTGGGTTCCTTCTTATAGACCTCTTGAGAATACATAGTTACAGGGAGCACCTGACCTGTCCACTGGTTTTTCCATCTCTCTTGCTACACATAACCAGTCCACTTCCTTTTCTGGTCATGTATTTCCTTGATTATATCTTTTACCTCACTTCTCCTGCACACTTCTTCATTGTTAATATGCTGCAGACTGTCTGTGCCAACCAGGTAAATCTACATTGCTCTTTGGTTGACCCCTCAATAGACTACTATGGAAATCGTGGTATTCCATGACTCATAGACATAAAACATCACTGGAAGAGTATTGGTGTTTAAATTAATGGCCCTTTGTTTCAGGAAGAAGTCATTAAAAGTGCTACACAGTTTTGCCAAGGTTATTTAACTCCTTCTCTTCCAACTGTGTCTGATTTTTGGCCCAGTTCATTGTTCATCTACAGTGTCAATCCACCATAGATGTACTGATGGACTAACTAACTCAAAAGGGTGTTAATCCAACTACATATCATAGTCTGGATATTGGAAGTCTTCATTCTTGACTTTCCTGGTGTGGATAGTTAGGACCAACTCTTCTGAGTAATTATGGTTTTCATTTAGGAGGCTTTTCAATGTTGTAGTCTTTGAGACAATAAGCAAAATGTCTTCTGTAAGCAGTAATGTCTTGGGAATCTTGCTTCCTACAGGGAACCACTCTTCCATTTGGATTATGCATTGGACATTCTCCATGATAAAAGGAAATACCAAAAAAAAAGACAAATGACAAAAGCAAAAAGTATTTCTGTTCCCTTTTTTTTAACCTAATGTCTATAATCAGCAAGTTACGTAACAAAGTTATCTTGACATCTTTCAAGCTCCAACTTTCAAGCACTTGTGGGTAATTTTTAACATGTGCTTGGAGGGCAGCTTTTTGGAGGAGAGGACTTATACAGCATTTTGCTCCATTGAATACATTTTTTTGTAGTCAATAAACAATTGTCAGAGTGGGATATTTGATGCTTTCTACCCTTGTGACCTTGGGCAAGTCGCTCAATATCTTTGGACTTCATTTTCTTTATCTGCAGAATGAGGAGGTGCGACTAGATGCTCTCTGAGGTCCCTTCCAGTAGTAATAATAATAACAATAGCTAGAATTTATATAGCATTTTTAAGATTTGTAAAGCACTGCGTGTATGTTATTTCATTTAATCTATGGTCTTTGACCGAGGAGCTCTCGATAAATGATCTTTAATTTTCTGCACTTTTTGGTCCATTGTTTGAATTATCATTTGGGAAAGCTTACTAATACCCTTCTTCAGCATTCATCTAGGCTGTTCTTCCTTAATTATTGTTTAGATTCTATTCGTTAAAACCTTGTAGGGATGGGAAAGTAGTCATATGGGTTGATCATTATTGATGTTTTCTTAGTCAATTTTTTTCCCAGTAGTAATAACATCCATGATTTTTCTCCCCTGCAAGTTTGGCATCATTCACTCTTTAAGATATTTTGAGAATTGATTCCTTGATGACTTTACAATCTAACCAGCTTCAGCATGAACTCCTCTGTGTATACTTGCCCTACTTCAGTTGGTGTCTTTAACTCATCTTTGTTCTCTTTAGTTCAGGTTCTACTTCTTCAAACAGCATATAAAGGATTGTGGTGTTAGAATCTAAATGTAGGGACTTTTCTGTCATTGATAGAATCCGGTTTTTTTATGGCTATCTCAATAGATTGCTTCTTTTTTTGTCTGCTGTCTTCCAGTTTTAACCTCAAATTCTCTGCAGATGATACTGTTTAATAATTTCTTTATAAGCTTTCTGAGGGCATGTTTTTCCTTTTGTTGTTTCTTGATATTTGATGAGACTGTGCTGCTCATATACTTCCCCAGCCCATTTCTGTACGATTTTATAAACAAGTTTATATTCTAACTGGTGTTGCTTTTGTCTTTCTTATTCTGTCTACTTGTCAAGATCAGGTATTCACTGGCTGATGTCTTGATCCTTTTCATTTTCACTATGTTGCTATTGATTTACATTGGTTAAATTTCCTTGGGAAATGAGGTTAGTCCATCTTGACTATATCTTTTGATTTACATTCTGATTTGGCTTTGATTTTGATCTTTGCTGTAACAAGTTGATGGGCTGACAGTACATGGGGCTGGTTTGGAAATGACTTTCTGTAGCCAGTTATTTCCTCTTTGTTAAGAGATGATCACTTTTTGGGTGGAGAAAGGAGTCAGCATGATGTAATGGAAAGTACAGTTCCTGGGAGGGAGTGAGGGGAACAAGCATTTATTTAGTGATTGTTATGTGCCAAGCACTATGCTAAATGCTTTACAAATATTATATTATCTCAATTGATAATGAGAGAGCACAGATTTAGATCCCAACCCTGGTGCTTAGTCTCTGTGACCTTGGGCAAATTACTTCACTTCCCTGGGCCTCAGTTTCTTTATCTGTAAAATGAAGGGATTGAACTAGATGACCTTTGAGATCTCTTACACCTGTAGCTCTAAGATCCAATGAGGGGGAATGTTATTGGTTGTTTAAATTTCCCAGGGCTTAACAACCCTCTTCTTGAAGAAAATAATCTCAATATATATTCCTAATATATCTGTGTGTCTGCTGTGTATTTTACAAGTCTTTGCTCATTTTTTGTTATTCTTGAGCCACATTTTTCAGTATGCCATTCTTCCCTTTGTTCACTGCTGCATTGAGGTCAAAGAGTTTTAAGGTATATGTTTGTTTAATTTGGAGGGCCTTATCAAGTTACTCATAGAGTTTTTGATGATCTTTTATTTTTAAACAAATGTTTATCAAGAGCTCTGAAATACAAGATGACTAAATATTCTAGAAAGTGGAATTTCTTGTCACCTTTAAATGCAGGCTAAAATCAACTATGCTATTTCCTTTATTTATTTCTCAAAGTACTGTCTGTTAATCATCCTTCCATTCTGGTGTAGCTTCCTTTTGCATTCTGATTTAATTTATTGCAGGGGTTCTTAATCTGGGCTCCTTGAACTTAAAAAAATATTTTGATAACAGTATTTCAGTATCATTGGTTTCTTATGTGTTTTACTTTATGCATTTTAAAACATTATTTTGAGAAGAAATCCATAGGCTATTTACTAGACTTCCAAAAGTATCTATGGCACAATAAAGGTTAAGAACCCCTAATTTATAGTAGGCATGTCAAGACTGATAAGGGTGATTGAAGTGATTCAGTTTCTCCAGTGGTATGTACATTTCTTTGCTGGACAAGTATCCCATATTTATAATACCAAAAGTTAAAGTAATATTGATATAAGGCCTAAAAAAATCATGAAAACACTAGCAGAAGAATTTAATCATATCACTTATCAATCTTAATATTCTCACTGTAAATGAGACCAGAGTGCAAAATAGGAGTTACACTTGAAAAGAAGGATGGGGGAGGGGGAGGAGGAGGGCACCAGTGGGAGGGAACAAGCATTTATTAAGCACCAGCTATATGCCAGGCGCTGTGCTAAGTGCTTTACAATATTATCTCACTTGATAGCTCACAGGTTCCTACTTGGAAAAGAAAATTAAAGAGTTGCCAGAGTTGGTTTTATCCTGAACCTAAGACAAAAAGAAGCACCACTTCATGAGATAATTGGTCATCTTAGCAATCTGCTATATTTTAGATTTAGCTCTCAGCCCCACTTTGGCTAGCTTGTAGCATCTCTTTCATGAGAAAGCACCAATTCATGGGATACTTGATCATTTTTGCCCCCACCTAGCTAGATCATAGATTTACAGTTAGAAGGGACCTTAGAGGTCTAGAGACTACCCTCCTTATTTTAAAGATGATCAAACTGAGACTCAATGAGGTTTAATGACTCCCTCAAGGCAACATAAATGGCAAGTAGCAGAGCCAGAATTCAAACTCAGATATCTTGGCCCTCACTCCAACCCAGTTTCTATTGTACTATGCTGCTTCCATTTCTGCCTCTGTCAAAACACAGATGAAAGATGTGAGGGGAGGGCCTGCACTGAGGGCCAGTTATTTTTTCCGTTGTTAGTTGGGTTGTGGCCAAATCATTCATCCTCTTGTGGCCTGCCTACCAATAATGATCCTCTCTGCACTAAGCTGCACTGGTTCTCAGAAAGCTGACACTGTTGGTTGCTGTTTGGTCTATAAAGGCCAGCTGGATCTTGAGCTCCAGCAGCAGAGCCAACAAGAATCCAGACACCATCACAAGGCATTAAAGTAGGATTACATCTTCAGACATCAAGTTTTGAAATGATAGATTTAGATTCAGGTGTTGAAAGGACACCAGGGCATGACTTGGTCTCTTCACTATTTTTTTTGCATGTCAGTAATATTACTGAAAAGTGGTGTCGCCTCTGAAAAAAAGAGATGATAGATACAGTTTAAATATAGGGTGTCCCAAAAGTCTTGGCAGAATTTTTAGCTTCAGTAACTTTAGAAATATAAATACTATAAACAAAATTTTTTTTGAAAATTTAAATGTTTACATTTCTCTTGTACTTATTTAGTTTTGTGAGTTTTGAATAATTTGAATAACGAAATTGTTTAGAACCTGTTTCTCAGAACCAAACCCAAGTCAGGAACTTGCAGAACTCCTACCAGGAGGGTAGTATAAGATTTTGCCTTGGATCCGACCACTTTGGGAGCACTGAAAGTGTCCAGGTCTTCAACCTGAACTGTCTATCCCAGAGATCCTGGGATAACACTATACTTAAACCCTCCGAAAAGCAGCAGCAGGATCAGCCCAGATATTCCCTTCAGAAATGTTCAAAGTCTGGCCCCAATTTTAAATTCAAAGGCTAGAAGTGGGGTAGAAGAATGAGAAAACAAAAAGCCATTGTGTATTGTGTACATAAATGTAAGGTATGCCATAGCAAAAACTGACCTGGAAAATAGATGGAGGAAAAAATTCAAGAATTGTTGAGTAACCCAAAAGCCATGTAGACATCCTATTTTAAGAAAATTTAAGAGAAAATTGCTCAGATCTTTTAGAACCAGAGGACAAAGCAGAAGTAGGAAGAATACACTGGGAACTTCCTGAAAGAAACACCCAAATGAAAACTCCACTTAGCAAAAATTGTGATTGCAAGCTTAGTTTTCTAAGCAAAGCAAACATAATTTCATTCACCATTATTATATTGGTTTCTAAAAGCAAAGGTGAATAGTCTTATTATTGAAAATAATTTGAAAAGTATTGAAAACTTCTCAGTTGGGAAAAAACAATCCTTGATTTTTTTTTTCGTTAAACTAAGATTAGTCAATGCCATACCAGCCAAACTACCAAAAGGTTATTTCATAGAGCTAGAAAAATTAGTAACAAAATTCTTCTGGAAGAACAAAAGGTCCAGAATATCAAGGGAATTAATGAAAAGAAATGCTAGGGATGGGGCAGCTAGGTGCCGCAGTGGATAGATCACTGGCCTGAAGTCAGGAGGACCTGAGTTCAAATCCAGCCTCAGACCAAACACTTGACATGTACTAGCTATGTGACCTTGGGCAAGTCACTTAACCCCAATTGCCCCACTTAAAAAAAAATTAAAAAAAAGAAATGCTAGGGATGGTATGGCCTAGCCATACCCAATCTTAAATTGTATTATAAAGCAGCAATCATCAAAACTACTTGGTACTGGCTAAGAAATAGAGTCGTGGATCAGTGAAATAGGTTAGGTCCACAAGACACAGTAGTCAGTGATTATAGCAGTCTACTGTTTGAGAAATCCAAAGACTCCAGCTTCTGGGATAAGAAGTCACTACTTGACAAAAACTTCTGGGAAAACTGGAGAATAATATGGCAGAAACCAGGCATAGACCAACATCTTACACCATAAAACAAAATAAAGTCAAAATGTATACACGATTTAGATATAAAGGCTGATACCATGGGAGAGCAAGGAATAGTTTGCCTGTCAGATTTATGGAGAACAGAAGAATTATGACCAAACAAGAGATAGAGAACATTATGAAATGCAAAATGGATAATTTTGATTACATTAAATTGCTTTTTTGCACAAACAAAGCCAATGCAACCAAGATTAGCAGGGAAACAGAAAACTGGGAAAGAATTTTTACAACCAGTGTCTCTGATAAAGGCCTCATTTCTAAAGTATATAGAGAACTGAGTCAAATCTATAAGAATACAAGTCATTAGCCAGATGATAAATGAACAAAGGATATGAACAGGCAGTTTTCAGATGAAGAAATTAAAGCTATCTATAGTCATGTGAAAAAATGCTCTAAATCACTATTGATTAGAGAAATGCAAATCAAAACGACTCTTAGGTACCACACCACACCTATCAGATTGGCTAACATGACAAAACAGGAAAATGATAAATGCTGAAGAAGATGTGGGAAAATTGGAACACTAATGCATTGTTGGTGGAGTTGTGAACTGATCCAACCATTCTGGAGAGCAATTTGGAACTATGCCCAAAGGCCTGTAAAAACTGTGCATACCCTTTGACCCAGCAATAGCACTTCTAGGGCTGTATCCCAAAGAGATCACACAAATGGGAAAAGGACCCACATGTACAAAAATATTTATAGCAGCTCTTTTTGGGGTGGCAAAGAATTGGAAATTGAGGGAATGCCTATTAGTTGGGAAATGACTGAACAAGTTGTGGTATATGAATGTAATGGAATACTATTTTGCTATAAGAAATGATGAGCAGGCAGACTTCAGAAAAACCTGGAAAGACTTGAATGAACTGATGCTGAGTGAAGTGAGCAGAACCAGGAGAACATTGTACACAGTAACAGCCACGTTGTGCAATGACTAACTTTGATAGACTTAGCCCTTCTCAGCAATGCAAGGATCCAAGACATCTCCAAGTCTCATGATGGAAAGTGCTGTCCATATCCAGAAAAAGAACTATGAGTCTGAATGCAGATTGAAGCATATTATTTGCTCTCTCTTTTTTTCTTTTTTTGTTTGTTTCTTCTTTCTTGTGGTTCCTCCCATTGGTTCTAATTCTTCTTTACAACATGACTAATATGAATATAGGTTCAATATGAATGTATATGTAGAGCCAAATCAAATTGCATGCCCCCTTGGAGTGAGAGGAGAGGAGAGACTGGGAGAAAATTTGGAACTCAAAATCATATGGAAATGAATGTTGAAAACTAAAAATTAATTAATTAATTTAAAAAAGACACTGAGATTAGAATAGCTTTCTAACTTGTCATTTGGTTTGACTCACTGTATGGTAATAATTATATCATACAGCTTGGTTTGGCTGTGTTACTACAAGTTAAGCAAGGTATGTGGGAGGGAGAGGCTTTTTTTTTTTTTAAAGATGTTTCTCATTGTTTCCTATTCCCCTTCAAGATGTCATAAATTTTTTTCCCTGAGGGAGAAACCAAAGTATAATACCCAGAAGTAGCTGTCTTTCATTCACATACTCTTATTTATTTTTATGACCATAAAGAAGTTATTTATTTCCTTGTTAACTCTTTGATGTTATCACTTACTAAGTAAACTTCTATATCGGTGCCAAAACATTTAAAGAATTTTGACCTCCCACTTAGCCTCTCCCTTTCTGAGTTTATCTGTGTGTCTCATATGATCCAAATGTATTTTGTTTCACTTGTGCAATGTATTTAGGCTTCTTTGTTTATCCAACAACCCAACACGACATTTACCATGTGGTCATAGGACTCATCAGAATTTCCAGTGGCTTTTCTAGCAGCTTCCTTTTGTCACTTGTAGATGGTACAGAACAAGACTTTTATTATGAATTTAAATTGTTGATTTCCTTTAAAAAGTATAAATACAGCAGAACTGCCCTCTAGCACCATACTCTGTAGAGTCAAATTTGGTTGGTGGAAGGGAGTCTAAGTCATTAAAAGGAAAGCACTGTCAGGAAGCTTCCTCTAAGAGGCTTTGTAGAGAGTATTATTTTGAAGTTGTGATATCTTTATCTCCTCTCCTCTCTCCTTTCCTTTTCTGCCTCTTTTTTTCCTCATCTCCCCTTCTTTTCTTTCTCTCTCTTCTCCCTTTCAATCTCCCAAAAGTCTTAAGCTTTAAAGCTTAAAACCGCACTAAGACTTTTGGGACAGGCTGTATATAAAACCTTCGTGGTTCTCAACATTCTAGCATTGTCAGTCCTTTCTACTATTACTACTGACCCAGGCTTTGGGTTTGGGGGTATACTTTTCTTTTTCATCTCAGTTTGCTCTTCATTTAAAAAAATGAATGATAACTTGTTTTTATATCCTCTTCATTTCCAAATATATCTTTCTCTCTTTCCCTGCCCAGCAAACTATCTTTTGTAATAAAGATTTAAAAAAAAGAAGCAACTAATACATCAGCTACTTTTTTTGTTTCAGCATCATTTATCAACTCATCTCAGCTGCTGCTGAAGCTATGTCAACATATACTTAAAACATAAAAAATTCTTCCACTCCTGTTGTTTGGGGACAGAAGTGTCTTCCAGGAAGCACAACAGAGCAAGAGACTGATGATTCCAGCTTTGACGATGGTGCCAGTCCAAAAGGGATAGGGTCGTGGCGTGTTTGATTATGTTTTCCAGAGGTTATGAAACAGGAGACTTTGGGGGCTCGGTCTGCCTGTCATTTTGATGCTGTCAGTGTTATGTTTTATATTCTTTAATGATGCTGGGAGGTAAATTACATTCAAAATAGAGTGTCACTGGTAGGTGCATTCCATGTTGAAATGATGTCCTCCTGGGAATAGACAGAGATGACTATGTCACACGTCTCCTTGCCCGTTATGAAATGTTCTACCAACATGGCAAGAATAAGATTCTCGTGGTCTTGAGAGGCTAAGCCCTTACAAAGTTGAAACAACAATTTACTACCTTTTGTAGTTGAATCTTCCTGCATATGTTTGATTCCCTCTTTGAAGAAATGAAAGTTCATCCTTATGGACATCAAGTCCCCAGGACATACAGTGTGGATATAAAAACTACAGACGTGCTCCCCCTAAATACACGACATTTACCAAAGTTTTTATCATCTTTCCTCAGGAGCCATGCTAATCATCTCTGCATCGCTGCAATTTTAGTATATGTGTTACCTCTGTGAGTACTGATTACATCATCAGCTACTTCTAATAGGCTATTCAATATTCCATACCTGTAGTCCTCCACCTCTGCAAAGAAAGAAGGGAGGTGAATTTTCTTCACCCTTTCCTGATTGTTCTTAACTTTTAAAACTGAATTTGAAGGCTTTCCCAGAATTATTTTTCTTAATTCTTTGACACTTATTTATTGTGTTTATGATAATAATATTGACCATTTACACAGTGCTTTAGAGTTTACAGAGTATTTTATATACATTGCCTTTTTTAATTCTCACAGCTCTGAGCTGGGCCTTATGAGGCTGTTCTCTTATTCTTGGAGTGATCTCCTTACTGGCTTCTTTCAAGTGTCAGCTAAAATTCCCCCTTCTACAGGTAGTCTTTCCTGATCCCTCTTATTTCCATTGCCTTCCCTCTTTTGATTTTTTCCAGTTTACCCTGTCTATATCTTCTTTGTACCTAATTCTTTGCATATTGTCTCCTCCATTATGCTGTGAGCTCCTTGAGACCAAAGACTGTCTTTTTGCATCTCTTTGTATCCCTAGCTTGTAGCACAGTGCGTGCTATGTAGTGGGCACTTCATACATGTTTATTGACTGACTGTAGGTATTTTTTATAATAAAACTGAGTCACAGAAAGGTTTAGAGATTTGCTAATGGTCATGCAGCTCATAAGAGCCAAGGGAGGATTAAAACCAAGTTCTCTTCTGGTTCCATGCTTTCGTTACACACACACACACACACACACACACACACACTCACACACATATATATCTTACATCAGTTTGTCTCTCTGGGCCTCAGCTTCTTCATCTGTAAAATGAGAGCTTTGGCCTAGGTCAGTCATTCAGTCAATAAATATTTAATAAATGCCTACTGTGTGCAAGGTACTGTCTTTGCTAAGCCACAAAGAAATGCAAAAGACAATCCTTGCCCTCAAAGAGCTTACAGTCTAATGAGAGAGACAAGATACCACAACTATGGCTGAAGCTGAGCCTGTTGGTCAGACATCAAAGAGGCCAAGGCATCCCGGGTCATCCCCAATTGTTTTGAATTTTGTCCTGCTTCCTGTAGAGGGTGGGATTTTCTTTAGGACTGGAAAGAAGCCAGGGATGCCAAGAGGTGAAGATGCAAAGGGAAAATATTCTTATGCCAGTGGACAGGCAGAGTTAGGAGACGAAGTGTCTTGTGGGACAAACAGCAAGTAGGTTGTCAGTGGATCTCAAGGGTATGTGGAAGGATGTGTAAGGTGTAAGAAAACTGGAAAGGTGATGGGGTGGCGGGATCAGATTATGAACGGATTTGAATGCCAAACAGAGGATTTTTATTTTTCATTTGATCCTGGAAGTGATAGGGAGTCCCTGGACTTTATTGAGTGTGGGGGAAAAGGAGTAATATGATCAGACTTGCACTTTATTTAGGAAGAACATTCTGACCACTGTATGGAGGATGGACTGGAATAGGCAGAGACTTGTTTCAGTGACATCAGTCATCAGGGTACTGTAGTAGTCCGGGTGTGAGGTGAGGAGGGCCTGAATCAGGGTAGTGGCAGTATTAGGGGAGAAAAGGGGGCATATACAGGAGAAGTTACCTAAGGAAGATTGACAGGTCTTGGCAACAGATTGGATATGGAAGGGGGGGGTGAGAGAGAATGAGGAGTCGAATTTGATGCCCAGGCTGTAAACCTGGGTTAGTATGATGGTGTCCTCAACAGTAACTGGGAAGTTAGGAAGAGGGAGAGGTTTAAGGGGAAAGGTCATTTCAGTTTTGGACATGATGAGTTTAAAATGTGATGGAACAACCAGTTTGAGATATCCAGTAGGAAATTGGAGATGTGGGACTGAGGATCACTAGAGAAACTAGGGCGGGATAAGTAGATCTGGGAGTCATTAGCATAGAGGTGATAATTGAATACTGGAAACTGATGAGATTATCAAGTGAAATAGTGTAGAGGGAGAAGAGGGTCTAGGACAGAGCCCTGTAGGATGCCCAAGGTTAGCAAGTGTGACATGCTTCATCAGAGATTCATCAAAGGATCCTGAGGAGCTATCAGATAGGTGATCTGCAAGGTCCCTTACAGTTCTAACATTCTACGTGAAACTCTCTCTGTAGAATGTTGGATATTATTAGCCACTGAGCAAAGGAACTGTTATTGTGTACAGCAGAGCAGTACAAACAGTGTTCCTGAAGGGCTTTCTCAGTAACCCTGGGTCTATGGCCACTTATTTCACCAAGGCATTATTAGACTGTCTAGGCCTCAAACACTGGGTCTAGAGAACATCCGCTCAGCTTTCAGCACCACTTATGACAAAAGGAGACTTCTGGGGGGAACTTCAGACTGACTCTGTCAGCAGTTTGTAGCATATGGACATAGTGAAGGTGGGGTCAAGGATACCAGTAGGAAGCTATAGGGCAGGCTTAACTGGGCAGTTCAGACTATAATTTATTTCATCTTCCAGCCCTCAGCATTATGCAACACTGATATTTCATTTCTTTGGCCTTCAGCTTTTCATCTGGAATGGATAAAAGTCTGCCAGTTCCTGAAGAATCAGTTATGTGTATGAATATACATAGCATGCTATATAATTAATTAGAATTTATCATGTTTTTAATTGTGGTTATTATTACTATTTGAAATTATGCCCTTCCTTTTTAGCTCCATGTGGTTCATTGGAATTCGGACAAGTACCCTAGCTTTGTTGAGGCAGCTCATGAACCTGATGGATTGGCTGTTTTAGGTATTTTTTTACAGGTGAGGACAAATTGATTTCATTTTTAATATTGAATCTGCAAATACCATCTGAATTCCATACACAAGGTAGGCACCCAATCATTTTTCAACAATGAACTAGACTTAAGGTTTACTTTTTTTCCCTTTCAAAACTAAATTAAAAATCTTTTGTATTATAGTTTTTTCATTCAACATCTTCAAAGCACCTTTGATACCTATTAATTATTTTACAGGTTAAAAGGATAGGACCCAAGGTCCTAAGAAGATAAGTCATTTGCTAGCTAAGCCTCATTATACAAAAGATTAGCCAAGAGTAAAAACCCACGCTTTGAATTCCCAGAGTGAATAGCAGTGGATAGTACCAGTTCCTCTAAACAGATAGAATGGCTTTTTATATTTTTGCATTTTTCTTCATCCAAAGAATTCAATCAGACAAGTATCTTTAACATTTATCATCATGATGTCTATGAAACTAGCATGGTTGTCCTGGGTTACAATGCAGCCTGCTCTGATAAGGACAGTACTTTTGCCCTGTCTAAGACTCCATAACACAGCTAGGGAGAAGGGGTACCTGGGATTGAAAGAAAGAGAGCAGATAAGGCACAAGTGAATATTGAGTATAACAACTCTTTTTTTTTTCAACATCCACATCTAGATAGTTTGCATGGAGTGGGGGTTCTGAGGTACCAGACACCATTGCCTTAAAAAGTAGGTTCAGGAAATGTAGCTAACTATTGATAGTGGCATGACCTAACTAAAGAATCTGTATATCCTTTATTTAGGGTAATGCTCATAGTCTCTGACCCAGAAGGTTAGTCATGTTTCTGAGGTCATTTTCACTTCAGTTAAAACAAAAGAAAACAAAAAGCCCCAAATCCTACCACCCACATACATGAAAATGAAAGCATCTTCCATTGCATCTTGAAAATATCAGTTTGGGTTCCTAAATTATCAGCAGAAATCTGGGGATACATTGCCCAGTATTTTGACTACAGTGGTAGCCAGTATGGTCTGGAAAGTTATATCGTGGCTGAACAGTGAAGGTGTCATGACTGAGGATGGAGCATCAGGCTTCTCTCAGAGTTTTTAGATTAATTCTATCAATCCATGGTGACTCATTAAAAAAAAACAGAAGTGCATGTTGGATTCAAACTAAACTGACTGTTTGGCTAAGTAATAGTGTAACATCATCTTATTGTTCTGCCTCATCTGGTATGATAGGGTCAGCAGGTAAATGAGAACTTTATTACTTCGTGAACAATCACTCTTTGTTCTGGGTTACATTTGCTTTACAGAGAATTTGATATTGATATCTGAAATTTACTATGGCACATGTGTAATCCTGGGGAACTACATTCTCATTTCAATTGTGTATTTTTCAGATTGGTGAACATAATCTACAACTGCAGAAAATTACTGATATTTTGGACTCCATTAAGGAAAAGGTAAATGACCTGTTTTGCCAAGTAGATAGTGCCATGCTTTAGATGAACATTCTTAAATGAACTTAAATTAGATGGACACTTTTAGAACTTTCCTCTCTGCTAATTCATGTTGCTTTCTTTTAAGGATAGTTAAAAGGAAAAAAAATAGTGTAGATGTAGAGCAGCTTGGAATATACTTGGCCATAAATGAGAAATGATCCATTACTACCATTCTTTTGTAGAGTGTGATAAGAGTCTTAATTAGATTCTGTAAGTGAATAAATGATGAATCTCATTATTTATAATGGCCCCACTGTTGGAGGAGCTTTACACATTTAATTGTTGTGGGCATGCTTTAAAAAACATTTCTATAAAGGCAACCATGATTTATTTGCTTAAATAAAACAAACAAAATGAAATATTGATTTTTAAGTAAATTTAACTATACTGTACTTTACTATAAAGTTTAATACTAGTATAGTTAAACCATGTTATATAGTTTATGTAATAAACTATATAAACTTTATATGTGTGTATATATGTACTTTATATAATCTCTTACATAAACTATATAGTATGGTTAAACTATACTATATTATACTATACTATGCTATATTATAAAACAAAAATAAGTTGTTTTAACTATACTACATATTTATTTAGTGGCCAAATACTTCTTTTATGTCTTTGGCATTCCTAATAAAGGTATCACCTGGTAACCAGAAAAGTCTCGGTCTCAATTTCTCTCTCTCTCTCTCTCTCTCTCTCTCTCTCTCTCTCTCTCTGATGTCCTTCTGTCTTCTTCTCTTTCTTCATTCTCCTGTGTCTCTCTCTCTTTCTCTGCCTCTCCCTATCTCCAGGGTAAACAAATCCGCTTCACCAACTTTGACCCAACAACTCTCCTTCCTCCATCGAGGGACTACTGGACGTACCCGGGCTCCCTTACCGTTCCACCTCTTTTGGAGAGTGTCACTTGGATAGTTTTAAAGCAACCTATACATATCAGCTCTCAACAGGTACCTTCCCCTTCCTGTCTCTAAGTTGGTCTTTATGTTTTAAAAGGAAATTTACCAGAAGATTTTTAATATATCTTAAATTAAGTTCAGTTCAAATATTTATTAGTGAAGCTGCTTGATGGAGTGGAAACGGTGAGTCAGAAAACCTAAGTTCAAGTCCTACCTTTGCTACTTATTATCTGGTTGATTTTTGGCAAGATGTTTACCTTCTTTGACCTTCAGCTTCCTCATCTGTTAAAAAAAATGAGACTATTGGATAAAATCATATAAAACCAAGAGAAGGCAGTGTCTCGAAAACCAAAGAGATAACAGTATCCAAGAGGAGAAGATCACGTACATCAACAGACCTACAGACATGAGAGGAAACATGAGTATTGAGAAAAAGCCATCAGATTTGGAAACTAAGTGACTGGAGAAAATGGCCCAAGTTTCAGTGATGGGGCTGAAAACCAGACTGCAGAGGGTTTAAAAAAGAATGAGAGAAGAGGAAGTGAAGGCAGCAGGTGTAGGTTGCTCTTTTGAGGAGTTTAGCCAAGCAGGGGAAGAGAGATGTAGGGTGATAGCTAACAGCATTGGTCAATCAGGTGAGATTTTTTTTTAAGGGTAGAGAAGACATGGGCGGTGTTGTAAGTGGTTTGGAAAAAGAGTCAGTGGTTGAGGAGAGAATGAGAATGATAGTGGGGACAATCTGCTGGAAAAGAAGGGAGGGTGTGGAATCGATGATGTCTGTAGAGGAGTTGGCCTTGGCAAGGAGAAGGGCTCTCTCTTCATGGGATATAGGGGTGAAGAAGGAGTGATATGAGATGCAGAAGAGGGAAGAAGAAGGAGTTCTTGTCAATTTTGAGGGGAAAGTATTAGGTGATATCCTCAATTGAGAGAGAGGAGGGATGCTATGGGAGGCTTGAGGATAAGATATATAAAATGTAATATAAAAGTTTTTAAATTAAAAAAAAATCAAATTTTCAGAGAAAGCTCCAACAACTATGGGGAAGCAGGACAGGCTTTCTCTAAAAGGTGACACTTTGTGCTATGGATTCTGAGATGTAGATGAGGAAGGAATGCATTGTAGGTATGAAAGCAAAGGCATAGAAACAGGAGAATAATAGCAAGGAGGCCACCTTGGCTGGAGAAGACAATGTATGTAGGAGAACCTCATGCAGTAACCATGGAGAAGTAGGCAAGAGTCCTGTTTCCAGTCTTTCTTCTCTCCAACTTAATATTCCTAAGACACAAAGTAGGATCTACAATTCTTTTGATCAAAAATCTTTAACGCCCCTAAGGATAAAATGTAAACTCTTCGGTGTAGCATTTAAAGTGCCTTATAGTTTGGCTCCCATCTATCTTTCAGGCTTATTTTCAAGTAATTTCCTGTCACATCCTTTGCATTCCAGTCAAACTGGCCTATTAGTAAATCAACATCCTGTCCCCTGTCTTGGTCCTTTTGTATAAGCCTGGAATGCCTTCTTTTCATCCCCTATGGGAAGCCTTTCCTGATATCCTTGTTTGTGTTCTCTCCCTCTGTAAATTATCTTGAGTTCATTCGTTTTAAGCAGGTTGTATCCTCCCTCATCTCCACAACCTTCCCCAGTAGATTAAGTTCCTTAAAAGAAGGAATTGTTTTGTTTGTTTCCCAAGTGTTTACTGCATAACCCGCCAGGACCAAGGACAGGTTCTTGGGCCACACCCTTAATAAGGACGGGGGCAGGAGAACCCTGCATGTGTGAAGGGAACCAAGAAGGAGAAGGACAATAGGGTCATGCAAGGGAGGACACACTATCCATAAGGAGTAGTGTTTTGTTTTTTTTAGGTACTAATTGATGCTTAATAAATGTTTGCTGAATTGAATGAAATCATACAGGCAGCCTCCCTGCCCTGGACTGGTGCCATAGATGGTAACCTTTGATGGATGTCATACATTGAGTGCTTGTAAATATATCATGAGAGTGTAAAAAATAAGACCCGTACTTTATGGATGTGCTTCTTACTAGCTACATTACTTTAACCAATTCACTTAACCTCAAAGAGAGCCTAAATTTCTTCTTCTGGAGACTCTTGCGGTTCTGTTACTTTAGCCAACCTTACCCAGGCTGCCCTCCAGTCCTGCTGCCATAGGCAGGGCTAGGTAGACCTGGCTTGCAGACTTCTCATTTACCATACAGATAGCACAGAGAATGACAGGTGTGTCTCTGTCCTCCTCGTATCATTAAAAAAGCACTGAGAGCCAAGAGACCTGAGTTCTCTCCAGAATCCTGCTCCAGAATAGCGCAGTGACCTCAGACAAGTCATGTAACAATTCTAAGCCTCGGTTCCTCATCTATAAAATGGGATGACTATGCATATTCTACCTAATTCAAAACATTGTTTTGAGGATCAGAGGGAATTATATATAGGATCATAGATTTGGAAAGGACCCCAGAAGTCATCTAGTGCAAACCCTACCCAGCCCTGTCTTCTGTGTGCAAGTCATTTGAAAGGAGACAATGCCATACAAATGCAAAGGATTGTTATGTTACTCATTTAGAGATGAAATATGTTTCTGATTGTAATTGATGCCCCAGAATGAGTTAGGTATTCCTCACTTGTTATGATCATAAGGAATACTCAAAAGAATGGACTAGTTGTTAGGAGACATGGGTTCTGAACCTAATTTTGCCACTATCTGTGTGTGTGTAATCTTGTACAAATGACTTCATTTCTCTGGGTCTTTGTCTCCTCATCCATGAAATGGGATGGTTAAATACATGAAGTCTGAGTCTGCCCAGCCCCAAAATTCTGTGATCCAACTCAAGTCCCATCTCCTACAAAAAGCCTCTCCTGATTTCCTTCAGTTGTTACTGGTCTCGTCACTCAAAATTAACGTGTATTTATTTTTAAAACATTTTATATTTACTAACCTGGGTATGTGTTGGTCTCTTATCCCTCCTCCTCCAGTAAGTTCCTTAAGGGTAGGGATTGTTTTTTATTTTCTTTGTATCCCTAGCACTAAGTGCAGAGCCCAGCACATAGTAGGCAGTTATTCAAGTAGTGAGCAAGCATTTATTATGTTTTAGGGACTATGCTGAGAGTTGGAATATAAAGACAAAAATGAAGTATCCCCTGCATTCATGAAGCTTATATTAATAAGTATTTGTTGAATTTAATTTAATTCTTGATATCACGATGTAATAGAAAGAGCTCAGGTTTTAGAGATGTAGGACCTGCATTCAAATCCTGGGCTGTGTGACATTGTGTGGCCTGTGTGACATTGGGCAAATCATTTAACCTCTAGGCTTCATTTTCATCTGTAAAATGGGCATAATAATAAAGCCCTTCTGAGACTCTGACATCACTACAAGATGGTTTAACCTTTTGGAAATATATTGGTGTAATGGAGTGAGCACCAGACTAGAACTCAGGAAATTTGGGTTGCAGTCCTGGCTGTCTTATTTATTCCCTATATGTTATTTTGACAAATGACTTCACCTCTCTGGTCCCATGTTCTTTACCTGTAAAAAAAGAAGGAAACAAACACTTATGCCAAGCACTGTGCCAAACGCTTTACAAATATTATCTTATTTGATCCTCATACAAACCCTGGGAAGTAGGTACTATTATTATCCTCATTTTACACTTGGGGAAACTGAGGCAGACAGCAGTGGAAAACCTTGTCCAGGGTCACTCAGCTAGTAAACATCTAAAGCTGGATTTGAACTTGGGCTTTCCTGACTCCGGAGCTCATGCTCAGCACTGTGTAGCTGCCTCTCATAATCTGTGAGATGAGGGGGTTAAAACTAGATGACCTCTAAGGCCCCATTTAATTTTATGTTCTGTAATAGAATGAGGATAATAATTCTCACACCTCCTATATTACAAGGTTATCATGGGGAATATGTTTTGCAAACCTTAAAGCATTATGTGATGAGTCTTCCTTAATCTTAGTGCCTTCTTTCTGTATTATTTCCAATTTAGACTGACTGTGTCTTGTTTGAACATGGTTATTTGTATATCATCTTTTCCTTTAGACTGTGAGCTCCTTAGGAGCGAAGACTGTCTTCTGCCTTTCTTTGTTTCTCCAGTGCTTAGCAAATATAGTGGGCACTTAAGAAATGCTGATAAGGATGATAAAGTTAGGCTTCCTCAGAGGACCATCTGGTACTAGCCTGTTTATCTTTTCTCATGAAGAGGAGGTAATAGCAGTAGCGTGCCATCACTGGAAATTCTGCCTATCATCCTCATATCATCTGGACTTGCCTGCTTTATGAAGTCTAATCACCTCTAGCCAAGGAACAGACAATAGGGAACATTTTACTCTTGGGCTTCAAACACGCCCCATTTTCCATTGGATATTCCTCAGAAATCTGTCCTTGGGATGGGAAGCAGTGCAGTACAATGGTAAGCACACTTAACTCTGGAGGAAGAAGACCTGGGTTCAAATCCCATCTCTGACACTTCGTGCCTTTGAGACCTCGGACAAGTCACTTAAACTCCTTCGATCTCAGTTTCCTCCCCAAAATGGAAGAGCTGGCTTAGATGGCCTCCAGGGTCCCCACCAGCTATAAATATATGATCCTGGTTGAGGCAAAAGACCTAGGAATGTTTGTTTAACCTTTCAGTCGAAATCTGAACTGGGCCATGCTTGATTGAGATAGCAGCTACCCAATGAATGTTTTCCATCATGTCAGGTTGATTGCAGTATTACAAAAATTCCTTTACTTGATTCAAGCAAGTTTCATTTTCTCCTATCTCAGATGGCCTTCTGTTTGGTAATTTTCACCAGGATATGACTGATAAAAGACCTGATTCTCCCATACTTCAGCAGGGACGTGCTTCTTTAAAGTCTCTTGGAAAATGTCCAGCCAGTCATCTTGAAGAGAATGTGTCATAGAATCATAGACCTCGAGCTGGGAGACTCTTGGAGGTCGTCCAGCCCAGCGGCCTCATTTTTCAGATGAGGAAACTGAAGCGCAGAGAAATCAAATGATTTTCCCAAGGTCACATAGGTAATAAGTGGCAAAGTGGCAAAATTAGCATCACCTTTGTCTTTTTACATAAAACCATTCCTACTGATAATACCTGGGTAGGTTTTTAAACAATTACAGCTCTTTAGTTTTAGAATCATGAAGTAGTCATGGTTTGTACAAAATTTACTTTTGAGGGGCGTTTAATTGATGAATAGGACACAGACCCTGCAGAATGACTGTTCTTCATTATGGCTTCCCCAAAGAGTAGCTGCAAAGCAGAGTGCTAGTGAGATTAATTCTTTCACTTTGTAATACTTTAATATGAATATTTTTAATAGTCATTAAAAAGTGTTGACTAAAATTTTCAGAAATATTCATCCATAATTGAGATCGAGATTCTTTTCAAGGATGGTGTCTTGAATCTATTACAGTATAGAATTTACAGCTGTATTAGGAAAATAGATATTTAGCTTTTTATTTTTAAAAATCTTACTAATACTGTTTGTTTTTATATCTCCTTCTTTTCTTAAGATGTCCCTTTGCCCCATTGCACGCAGCAAGTCACCTCTTGTAACAAAGGAGTAAAAAGAAAGAGGGACAAAAACAATTTAGTCAGGGCAGCTAGGTAGCATAGTGGATAGAGCACCGGCCCTGGATTCAGGAGGACCTGAGTTCAAATCTGGCTTCAAACACATAACATTTACTAGCTATGTGACCCTGGGCAAGTCACTTAACCTCATTGCCTAGCCAAAAAAAAACAAAAACAAAAACAAACCAATTTAGTCAAATTACACCAACATATCAACTGGGTCTCGACAATGCAGGCAGTGTTCCCTATCCGTAGTCCCCCCACCTCTGCTAAGAAAGGAAGCAGGCATAGCACTTGCGTTTTTAAAAATGCAAAACATGATTGAATATATTTTAGCAGTGTTGATAGCAGTTTTCTATGTACTAGTTTAATTCTTTTTATGAGAGAGCTAATAACTGAGGCAAATTATTGTTTTTCGTATAGGTACTATTACGTTATGATGTACATACAACAACATACCCTTATTCGTACATCACTCTATATGGTACATAGTGTCAGCAGTATAAAGTTGGTAACATTTTCATTAATTTTTTTGAAATGAAATATTTTAAAACTATGATTTAATGTTACAATTTAAATGTTTAATTGTTACAATCTCAAACTCACCGTCATGCCTTGAAGAAAAAAATGGCAAGTAAAAGAGATTTTCTTACATCAAAATTATTTTAGGATCCCTGTTCCAAAGTTTGTATTTTTCCTTCTTAATTTCCATAGACTGTTTTTTAAAGTGAGCATCTTTGTGTTTGAACCCCTTTCTCATCCCCCCCATGTAATGTTATAAGCAGGGAAAATTTCTCTCTCTTTATTTAGGAAGTTGGTGCCAAACATTTTCCCCTTGGGCTTTGCCACTGTTCTACCTTGCCAACTGAAGCTGTGACCTTAAGTTCAGGTCAGGTATTTCAATATCCCTTCTGACTCAAACCCATTTTTCTTCCCTGAACTCAAACACTTAAGTGCTAAAGTCTTAATTCAATTAACATGCCAGTGAAAAGATTTACTGTTTTCTAATACTTTCAAGAACATGTTTTTCATTCTCTTCATTAATGCAGCCTGATTGCCAAGGACTGAAATTGTGAATTTTGATCACTTAAGTGATCTGGATTGGCTTTCTATATGAAATTCACTGGATCAGGTTACTCAGTTTTCTTCAACTTATTGTGGTTTTTTTTTTCCTTTGTTTTTCTGTTAGTGACATTGGAGCCATGTAGACCTGAATAATGACAAATAGTCTTTGCATCTAACCTTTTCTACTATGTGACAAACCATGTAATTAAGAAAAAAAAATCACCCATTGTAAATTTCATTCAAGGAATATAAAGTTCAGCAAAAATATACCTTATGAATAAAATCTATATAATGTAGGAAAGTCACGAAATGTCCTTGGATAATCACTTGGAAGGATGCTGAAAGGCCAGCTTTTAAAAAAATTAATGGCCTGAAAAATATTTACAAAGGATTAGGAAACACACTAATAACTTCACTGGTGTGTTATTGCTTCAGGAATTTATTAAGAGTTTGAGTCAAGAAGAAAAATTAGGTGCAATTTTCTTGCTCACATTGTTGTCCCCGAATCATCAATTCGCTAGGAAATCTCTTTTGATTTTATCTGCAAAGACTTGGTTTAATTTAATTATACTGTTGTAAATGTCAGTATCCAGCTCTTCTTACTGTCTTTATCTCAAATAAAGGTAAACTCCTTGATGGTAGAGATTGCTTAATTTTTGTTTTTGTATCCCATGTTTCACACACAGAAGCATGTACCAAATTATTTACCATAGGCCTTAGAGACTTCAAGAAAATAGTGCCCATTTATTTGAAAGATCTCTCTTCCCTTCCCTTTCCCATTTTAGCTATTATTACATAGTTTCTGCTTTGGTTCCCATTTGATACGTTACCCAGTTGGTGTATCTGGTACTAGATTTGAGTGATAAGATGACTAGCAAAACCAGTGAATTGAGGTATTTAATCTTGATAACTTAATGCCCACCCCCAAATCAATGATCCCTTCTATGTTCCATGCTACCCTTTTCTCAAATTTATAATTGTGCCGCACAGTGTTGGTGAAGGACAGTCTTGTTGATATATTTTTGAGAAAAGATTTTTGGATAACTCAGTGAAACAACAAGATTAAACACTCACTATGTGTTACATGCAGTGCTTGGCAATGGGGATACAATGAAGTGAATAAAAGAATCTTTACTCACAAGGAGTTTATATTCTCAGTTATTCATATAATTTACAAAATTTTCTGCTTTTCTAACCAGGATTGGCCTAAGTCTTAAAATGTTGGACATACTGTTAAACACATAAAAGAGCAAAATTTTTAAAAAATTACCCCCTCAGAATATTTTATTATCTGAAAAATGTTGTTCATCCTTTGTTTTTGAAGGAGACCAATGACATCACCAAAAGTTAAATGGCTTTAAGCTTTTCCCATCCTCAGTGTTTTGCAAAGCACAAGGATGGTGATGGCAAACATTTTCATAGTTCAGGATATGTTGGGTTAAGGAGAAAATCTTATATTAATATTTGAAAGAATATAAAAGGCAGGGTTCAATATGGCAGAAAAACCCAATCTGTACTTTATTTTAGCCAAAGCCTGTCAGAGACGATTTATTAATGTGGAAGAATTTCTGCTTGGAGAGAAGTTCAGAGTTTCCTCCACTAATCAGGATGTATTCTTTCTTCCTGGCAACTTTCCAGCTTATATTTTATGATGCTCATGTAACAAAGGACAAAGTAAAATGGAGATGCATAGTTAGTGAAATATTTTTTGACTTACTAAACAGAGCAATAGTATTGTTAATGCCAGCTCTTGGCATCCTGGGAGAAAATGTCATTCAGAAACTAATCATCCCCTCTTTAACTGTTCCCCTTTCAACCTATCCAAATGTGAACAGAGAGATACCTCTCTAATTGAGTTAAACAAAGTTTAGTCACCATAAACAAGACTGTCTCTTAATTTCAGGAAATTGTGGTTCATCCTTGAAACTGATAAAGTAACAATTATTTAGAAAGTGCTTTAAGGTTTGCAAAGCACTTAATCTCTATTTTCTCATTTGATCCTCAAAACAGTCCTGTGCTTTTATTAGCTCCATTTTACAGATGAGAGATCTGAAACTGAGAAGGGTTAAAAGCCTTGCCCAGGGTCATATAGCTAGCTTCTGATGCAGTATTAGGATGCAGGCTTGTTATTCAAGGAAGACTAATGAGACCAAAGACACTGTCCATAGTATTATTTCTTAATATCTATAACAACTGAAATCTTAGTACTATGTGCTTCAATAAAATATAGGTGTATATATATATGTGTATATATATGTCTTAAAAACTATATCCTTTTACTGCATGCTAAGTTTTAGACCTGATGATGTAGCTTAGTATCTTTTACAGTTACTAAATATAATTTGATGGAATCACAAACTCAGAAGAGATGTTAGAGATGAGTTAAAACAGAGCCCTCATTTTACAGATGAGAAAACAGATCCAGAGAAGCTAACATTGATGGGGTTAGAGATTGGCTCACATACTGGCTTTGTGACCCTGGGCAGGCTATTTAACTTAATAGTACTCTAACCAGTTAGATGAGGAGTTTTGGCCATGTCCATTCACAAAATTTATCTCCTAAAATGTCAAGAAATTGTGATCTACAAAGGTGGAGGAATGAATGAAAAGCATTTTCTATGTACAAAATCATGGTAGTTGAAATAAATATAGAACCAGTGACTAACTTGGTTAATGATTTCATTTTAGATTCCACGACATGAAACTATCTGTAACTACCAAGTACATTGAGAAAGTTTGTTTCCTAATTAAATTCTTCCTATTGATTCTTCACATCTTTCTGGTTTAAAAAACACTCCCTTTGCATTTTTATGTCATAGTTGTTTTCTGATATGCCTAACCCCCAATGAACCTTTCCTTGAAATGAAGAAAAAAATTAAGCAAAACCAACAAAGAGACCACATCAAACAGTATATTCTATCCCTTGTGTCCTCAGCCTCTCTAGTGAGGGGAATGAAATGTTTCCTTATTTTTATGATTAAGGCCAATAATTGCAATTACTGTTGTCATCTTTTTGCAAAATATTCCAAATTGTAACCATCATGTAAGTTTTTGTGAAAGTTGAATGAAAGCCCAGGTAGACTGTGACTCTCAAATAAATATATGATGAGTTACATTATTTTAGAATCCTTTGCAGTAAAGCAATTTACTAGATTTTGCCCCCTGGTGTCCACATACCTTTCTTTCCAAGACGTCTTTTACCTTAAAGTAATTTACTTACCCTTGGGATAGTAGCCAGCTCTTTAATAGAAGCATAAAATTTTAGGGCTAGAAGGTACTTTAAAAGTCGCTGAATCTTACCCCTTCATTTTATAGATGAAGCATCTGGGTCCCAATACAAACCAAAAATTTCCTAAGATCAACAGCCAATATCAGTTGAATACAAGTTATCATAGCAGCAGCTCACTTCTATTATTGGCTTTCAGCTTTAATTCAATTCAGTAATTCAGTAAACATTTATGAAGCACCTACTATATGCCAGGCACTGTGCTAAGCCCTGGGGATACAAAAAGAGGCAAAAGACGATCCCTGCCCTCAAGGAGCCTACAGTCTACAAAATACTTTCACCAAAACAACCCAGGACAGACCTTAAAGTTTTCAAAATATAGTACATGCATTATCTCATTCAATCTTCACAACTCTATGAGTATCTCGATTTGTTATTTTCACCATTTTACAGATGGTGAAACTAAGGCTTAGACAGGTAGTACTTAGGCTCTTAGTAAGTGTCTGAAGTGGGTCTTTCTGACTTAAAGCTCCATCTCCCTGAGCTACCTGTCTAGGAAGTATAAATGTGATTATCCCCTCTTAATAGATTAAAAAGTTAGAACTCTGAGAGATTAAGTGATTCATCTAAGGTCTGTCACTATTAAATAGCAAAACCAGGACTTAAATCTATGTCTATATGCTGGATTTAGTATCGGGGGACCTGGGTTTAAATCTTGGCCCTGCCACTTAATACCTTGTGTGTGACTTTGGACACACAGAGATTGACTTCTTTGACCCTCAGTTTCCTTATTAATAGAATGAAAGGGGTAGATTAAATGACCTCTAAGGTGCCTTCTAGATCTCAATTTACAACTCTGTGATCCCCCTGACTTCCATTTTAATGCTCTTTCTACCATATTGAAACATTATGTAGAAAATCACCTCAACGAGAGAGAATGAATGTCCATGTATTCAAAATTGATTAAATACCTACAATGTGCCAGGCAGTACACTAGGTACTGGTGATTCCAAGGCAAATCAGAAACAGTGCCTGCCCTCCAGGAGCTTGTGTTCCATTTTTATAGGGCAAGAACTGTGTTAAGTGTGTTAATGCTGAGCATAACACAACAATGCTAAGCAACCTAGGGGCATTCAAAAATATTAAATAGTAGTTCTGAAGAGAGAAAAATTGATGTTAGTAGTAAAATTATTGTACAGTTTTAGACCAATTGACTGCAATGCCGTAGTGGTCTTGGCAAGGGTTAAGTGCTAGGTATGTCAGCTTTCTGTGAGGAGGCATTTACTTAGTTGGCATGACAATTGAGTGTTGAAATGTTTCCCTCTTTTCTTCAACAGCTAGCCAAATTCCGAAGTCTCCTGTACACTGCAGAGGGTGAGGCAGCTGCCTTCTTGTTGAGCAACTACCGTCCGCCACAACCTCTGAAGGGCCGCAAAGTGAGAGCTTCGTTCCGCTAAAAGTTTCCTCTGAAGACAGCTGGAACAGATGGGATTGTGGAAGTACCTTCCCTTTAAATTCACCTGGAGTGCTTTGCGTGAACCTTAGTTTGTGGGCACAACTGTTTCGTGACTGGGCAGAAGCCCTGAATTTATTCATGACAAAAGAGCACTTCTCTGGATCTTTAAGGCAAAATATAATTTGGCCACCCCAGATTGGCACGTTAGCACTCATGCGTTAAATGTTGTTTGTCTTCTCTCAGACTGTGAAGTACCTTCGTGTCCATTGGTGAGAAAGTATCCCAGACAATGCGCCTTGCCGGGGAAGCCAAATTGCTCATTTCTCTTAAGGAATTTCTAGTTAAAAACTTAATGTCATGTCTTTAATGTTAGGATTTTACTAGCCCTAAGTATTTTAATTTGTAACCTGTGGGTGCTATATCCTTTTAAAATAAACCCATTGTCTTAATCGCTGATTTAAATATTTGGAATCTTTTTTTTTATTTTTAAGGATAATATATTAGTCATTGAGGAACACGGACCAAACTATATTAAATGAATATGTCGGAGAGAGTTAGCATGGATTGGTGGATGTAGAGCTTCCATCTAATCAGTAGAACCTGGGTTCGAGCCCTGCTCTAACCCTGGGCAAGTCACTTAACCTCTCAATGCCCCAGACTATTCTCTATACCTACTGTGGGTTGCAGAACAGTTGCTATCTAGTGGAGGGAATTCTCTGGAGGGATGAAATCCAGGCCAAATAAAATAAATCAAAGAGCCCAGAGGCCAACAATAACTAATAAAATATCACAAAGTAGTCTACTAATTATATTATAAAGAATAAATCATACTTGACACTATATTTGGCTTCTGCCATAAAAAACACATTTTTATTTTCTCATTTAGAAACAAACATTAGAAATTTAAACAGTGTGTGGATTTCTCCGTGATCTTATAAAGTGACTTTCATAGGCCTCATAATTTCACAGGCAGAACTGCTCCGAGAGTATGGCAATAAAAGTAAGGACCCATTGGCTCTAGGCTTTCTTTCCCCCAACATATAACATACTTTGTTGGCTATTGGGCAATGACTCAAGGAGCTAATCCTATTCAGAGAAAGGGTGGAGGTGGGAGTAGGTAAAGAACTGACTGTACAGATTTCTTAGCTGGTGCTAAAATTACCTGAAATTCATGTGTGAACCCTGTCTACAAATTTTGGGGGTACAGCCACCCCACTCCATTTCCACACTTGCCCTTTGGTGAGTAATTGTTATGGTCTCCCCCTGGCTTCTCTAGATGTTCACTTTATTTTAACTTGATATAACTTGGTATTAAAAGGCTCCTCTGGGTCCACCCCAATTCACTTTCACTATTAAATGAATTAAATGACACTAACTAGAATATTTAACTGTCTCCAGATGGCTATAATTAATTTTCTTTCTTGTCTTTTGGAAGAAGTGTTGATTCTGTAGGATTGTGTTTCTTTGATTTTGCAAATTTGTTTAATATTTTGTTCTTTTTTTGAAAATGGGTTTTAACATATGAATTTGTTTTGGAATATTTTCTGAGATATAATAACTTGGTGTTAAAATATGTAATTGTAACATTGCGTCTCATATTTTGGTTCAGTTTAATGTGAAATTCTTTGACAAATTTATAGTTCTTTTTGAGACTAATATACCAAGAGTTAATTTAATGTTAAAAAAAACAAAACCTCAGGTCAAATGTCCTTATGGTATTGTTTTAAAAAAGGGAATTCTGATTAAATTCTGATTAATTGAGCTTGTGTACATGCTTTTGATATAGAATTATTCTTTAAAAAATACCTGTGTTGAAGAAAGAAACTAATTTGAAAAAGTTAACTGTGAAGTGTTATAGTTGGTGAAATAGCCTTGTTTTCCTAAGAAAATCTAGGAATACACATCAGGAGTGTATATAAGAATATAACCCTAATTGTGGTGTTCATGGATTGCTGTTTCAATATCATATTTTTTTCCACTGCAGTAGTGGAAGTGCAGTACATCTGTACTGTTACAAATTATATGTTAGGTGACTCTAAAAAAAAAAAAACAAGCCCAGAAACAAAACAAAAAAACCCACCCAGAATTGATCTCTCTGAGATTGGGCAGCTATAATATCTTTATCTCCTATAAACAACAACAAAAAATTAAGTCTGAATTAACCAAATAAGCAGAAATGATCCATTGTTTTAGCCACATTTTTATATTGTCATATCTATCCTTTATACCTCACTGAATTTATTTATTGAATGTTATCTATTGGCCACTTTGTCAAGATTTTAGCACTTTAATTTCAATTCTAACATGAAATCTAATGTAAAAAAAAGCTGAAACTATTAGCTAAGTAGTCAAAGGTTACTGATGCGTGGTGTAATGATAGGTAGCTAGCATTTATATAAATGAAAAGCACTTTACACCTTCAATCTCATTTGATCATCCCAGCAACCCTGGGAGATAAATGGTAGTATTATCCCCATTTTATAGGTGAGAAAACCGAGGCTGGGAGAGATTAAATGATTTGCCCAGAGTTAACACAAGTAAGTGCCAAGCCCAACACTATCTATTGTGCCACCTAGCAGCCTGAAGTACTGTCTAGAGTTGCATTTTTAGAGATGGTTTGTGTCCTTATATATACTGCCTTTGAAAAATTTCTTTCCTCTGTCATAAAATGGCTAAATATGAGACTTTGGAGACACTTAGAATTTTTTTTGTTTTTGTTTTTGTTTTACTATTTGGGATTGTTCCATTCCTGTAACCATGGAATGGAATGCTTTCTGTCTGCCAGGGTAGGAAGGAATGAACCTACCTGGGGAGGGCTACAAAGCACTACAGTGGTGTGATTTCAGGGGCAAAAAAGCTCTCCCTAACTCATATAATTTCTCCCTGGTTGTCAATGCCAAAAATTCTAGTTCAGGAATTTGGAAGTTTTGTTCTCTTTTCAAATGCAGATCCTCCTGAGAGAGAACTCTTTATATCCATCGAAGTATATACTTATTAAAAGCCCCGTGGTGTAATTTAATGGGTGCTGGTCTTGGAAAAGAGAAAGTCCTGTATTCAAATCTTACCTTTGAAACTTAACTAGCTCTATGATCATGGT
>NW_020955033.1:41116239-41342321 GCF_900497805.2 Vombatus ursinus | reverse complement strand
TATGGAACATTGTGCCAGGGCCCACAGGGCAGGCTACATCCCCAGAGCTTGCTCTTACTCATCTCCCATCAAGGTTCTAGGGATTCCCCCCCTCCAGTAGTTTTGGGAGTGGTTTTTCTAATGCTATAGGCTCAAACCCCCACCTAGTTAAATTGTTAAAACTGATTAGCTTTCACAAAAGGATAGTTACTGGAAAAATATAGCAAGAATTCCCAGACCAGTCACATTCTACTCTCCAAAATCCTGGTCTCTGGGGAGAGAGGGCTCAGACTTAAAAGTACGAGCTTGCTTCCAGACATTTGTCTTATCAAGTTCACACCCAGGTGTTACACAGCCTCTGGACAAGCCATTTCCTTACCTGCAGAATCTGGTGTCTTGGCTTCTAAATTCACTGCTGGTCTAGATCATGCAGGTCTAGATCATGCAGGTTGCTCCTAGGACCCCTTTTCTCCTCCCTTCCCCTCCCCTCCCTTTCCTTTCCCTTCCTTCCTTTCCCCTTCTCTCCTCTCCTTTCTTCTCTCTTCTCCTCTCATCTCTTCTTCCCTCTTTCTCTTTTCTCTCCTCTGTCTCCCAATGCCACCAAAATGGAAGACTTAGTTAGAGGCAGCTAGATGAAGCAGTGGCTAGTGCTAGTCCTGGATTCAGGAAGACCTGAGTTCAAATCCAGCCTCAGATTACATCTGTGTGACCTTGGGCAAGTCACTTAACCTGTTTGCCTCAGTTTCATCATCTGTAAATTGGGAATAATAACAGCACCTATCTCCCAGAGTTGTTGTAAGGATCAAACAAGAAAATTGTAAAGCATTTTACATAGTCTCTGGCACACAGTAAGTTTGATATAAATGTTAGCTATTATGAAACAAATGACCCACCTCAGTTAAATTTGAGCCTGTTGCTAGTTGCAGGGGATACAAAGACAAAAAAAGGGAAGAAATTCCTCGCTTTCACATCATTGAACCTAAAAAATAAGCTGCTGTTTCATGGTACACCTGGTAGACAGGTTACATGAGAAGATGAGATCTGCTGGCATACATAATGAATAATGCTATTGAGCCTATACAGATATGCATAGTAAAGCAAAATACATTGCCACTTTAACTATGTTCAAAAAAGAAAAGAAAAGAAAATATACTTAAGTCTATACTCTGAGTCCATCACCTTTCTATCTAGATGGATAGCGTGATTCATTATGAGGTTTTTGGATTTGTGATTGGTGATTGTGTTGATCAGAGTTACTAAATCTTTCAAAGTGACTTATCTTTACAATATTGTTATAATTGTATAAATTGTTCTCCTGGTTCTGCTCTCTTGACTTTTTATCAGTTTATACAAATCTAACTAGATTTTTCTGAAGCCATTCCCTTTATTATTTCTTATAGCACAAGTGTTCCATCACTTTTATATACCATAATTTGTTCAGCTATTCTTCAATCTATGGGCACTACTTTATCTTTCAATTCTTTGCCACAATGAAGAGTTTCCTATATATATATTTGTACTTGTGTGTGTTTTTCTTTTTTTCTTTGATCTTTAGGGTTATAGACCTACCACTGTTTTCAGTAGATTAAAGATTAAGCACAGTTCAATAGCTTTTTTGTGTGTGTGTGTGTGAGGCAATTGGGGTTAAGTGACTTGCCAGAATCACACAGCTAGTGAGTATTATGTGTCTGAAGTCAAATTTGAACCCAGGTCCTCCTGATTCTAGGGCTGGTGCTCTATCCACAATTTCATAGCTTTTTAGGTATGGTTCCAAAATGTTTTCCAGAATGGCTGAACCACTTCATAGTTCCACCAGTGGTATGTTAAAGTGTTTTCCCATAGCCCCCCCCAACATTTATCATTTCCTTCCCCCCCCCAATTTTACCAATCTAATGAGTATGAGGTGGTGCCTCAAAATCATTTTAATTTGCATTTTTCTAATTATTAGTGATTCAGAGAATTTTTTCAGATGGCAATGTATAACTTGGATATCTTTATCTGAAAACTGCCTATTCACATATCAGTTGGGGAATGGCTCTTATTCTTATAAATTTGAATCAGTTCCCTATATGTGTCTTAGAAATTAGACCTTTATCAAAGAAACATGCTGCAAAATTTCCCCCCAGTTTCATGCTTCTCCTCTAATTTTAGTTACTTAGTTTTGTTTGTGCAAAAACTTTAAGGTTATATAATCAAATTTGTCCATTTTACCTCCTGTGAACCTCTTTATTTTTTCTTTGATTATGAATTCTTCCCTTACCCATAGATCTGATGGGTAATTTCTTCCATTCTCCTCCAATTTGCTTATAATGTTACTTTTTATGTCAAATAAGCACTTGGAGCTTATTTTAATGTGTAGACTACTTTTCAGTTTTTCCCAACAAGTTTTGCCTAATATTGGATTCTTGCCCCAATAGCTGGGATCTTTGGAATTATCAAATACTGGTTACTGTGTTCATTTACTTCTGTGTATTATGTACCTAGTACAGTGATCAACCTCTCTATTTCATTTGTGGTTGTTCAGTTGTTTTAGTCACGCCTGACTTTTTTTTTTGCCAGTATCTTGTCAAAGATACTGAAGTGTTTTGTCATTTCCTTCTCCAGCTCATTTTACAGATGAGGAAACTGAAGCAAACAGGGTTAAGTGACTTGCCTAGGGTCACACAGCTAGTAAGTGTCTGAGGTCAGATTTGAACTCAGAAAGATGAGTCTTTCTAACTTCAAGCCTGGCACTCTATCCAGTTCACCACTTAATTTCCCCCTCTATTTCATACCCAGTACCAAAATTATTTCGATAATTTCAGCCTTGCCATGTAATTTGAGATCTGGTACTGCTAGGCTTCCTTCCTTCCCATTTGCTTTCATTAATTATTTGATATTCTTGACATTTTATTCCTCCAGATGAATTTGTTATTAATTTTTCTAGCTTGATAATATAATGCTTTGGTAGTTTTATTAGTTTAATGTTGAATAAGTAAATTAAACAGCATTTTCAGTTTTATCATATTAACTCATCTTACCCATGAGCAATAAATATTTATCCAATTATTTATATCTGTTTTTGTGAAAAGAGTATTTCGTAATTGTGTTCATATGGGTGTTCATGTCTGTGCCTTGGCAGGTAGACTCCCAAATATTTTATACAGTCTATAGTTAATTTCAGTGGAATTTCTCTATCTTTTCCAAGAAGTATTATCTGAACCTCGATTTTTCTTGAGTACTGTTCAGCATTGCTAGAGAGGATAACAGGTATACCAGTCATAGTTGTCTTACTCAACCATATAACATTTACTTGGGAAAAATAAGACTACCCTACATAAAACAATTGGGGAATAGTGTGAGGTATAGACTCCAATACTACAGGAGCTCAGGGAAGGGAGAGATAGCAAGATAGGCTGGCATATTTAGGGAGTGGTTATTAGGACTTGAACGGGGTTTGAGGAGGAAAAGCCAAAGTAGATAACAGGAGGGAGAACAAAAGGAACAAAGAGAGGGAAGGAAGGCATTAATTATGTCGTGCTCATTAAGAGCAAGGCTTAGTAGGGAGAAATTAGGCTGAATAAGTTTGAGACCAAACTATGAATTTCCTGGAAGAGTGAGAAATTTGTATTTTATTTGGCAGGCAATAAAGAACAGTCACAAGTTTTTGAGCAGTGAAGTATGTGACAGGAGGAACATGGTACTTAAGAAGATTAGTCAGGTAGCCCTTGGGGTGGAAGAGGCTGAGCTGGAGAGTCAGCTCTCTGCCAATGGAAAAATACAGTTTTCTTAAAGTGTTAATGTTTGTTAATGGCTTAATATATTACCTCTCCCAGGTGACACTTGAGATTGTCATTAGAGCTTAGCTTACATATTTACCCTGAGTACTAGGAGATACTACATGCTGAGTTAGTGACTGCTACAACTTCCTTTACCTCTTGGCTGTTGCCTTGGCTTTGGATTTTCTAAATCCGAATCCTATCCCTATCCCTCTTGGCTTCTTGCTGCCTCACCAGGCCCACTCCCACTTCGATTTCTCACTTTGCCCAGGGATAGTCCAGTGTATGTCTTGAGTAGGTAGGACTAGTATTATCAAGGGAATAGAGAAGGCCAATCCCTTGTTCCTTGTTTCCCTCAAGGCCACTCCTGCAGTCCAAGTTCTCTGGAGGGTTTTTTTTTTCAGCATCCCTAGCCTGTGACCCGTATCCTTACCCTTCCTTTAATCTTCTAAATTGGGTTTTAGGGTGAGGAAGACCACCTTTCTGGCCATCTCAATCCTACCTCTCTACTCCCATAAAGTGATTCACTCCAAGGGGGAAAGAAGTACATCAATCAGCCTTCCTTATTTGCAATTTGTATTCTGTAAAAGCTCTATTCATTGCAGGGAATGATGCTTACCCCTACTAAGAGATATATTAGTGCTAGAGCCCCAAAAACTCTCGTTTGTGGCTTTAGTCTGCAACAGAAATTCTAACCTACAACCAGGCCTTCAGATTCCTATTGGAAGGTCTGGCCTGGGAAAGATTATATAAGTGTAGCATTAAAAAAAAAATAGTTGCTGAACTCAAGGACTGGCTCTATGCTTAATCTCTTTCTCTCAGATTCCCATCTGCTCCACATTCAGGCATGTGGTCCAGATGACAACTGGCCTCTAATGAGAGGAGGGCGAGGCTCCTTTTCTGACACTCTTCACCTGTTTAGACTGCAGCCTCAGCACTTTGGGGACAAATTATTTAAAGGTTAGGTTTTGGTTCATGTCTACATCTCCCCAAAAAGTGGAGTAGAAAGGTACTCAATGTATAATTTAAATCAAATATGGGACAGGTTTTCTACAGTGAAAAGAAATGCTAGAAGACATAAAAGAATCCCATCATGCATTGATAGCACAAGAAGGCTGATGCTTAAACCTCATCTGTACATGAAGCACTGACTGTTGGTAATATATTTTACGTTCACCTTGGCTCTCTCCGTTCTCACAACTCCCGGTCCATGTCTTCTGGTAAAACAGACCAGGGCGTTGGTTTCTTCCTCTTGTAGGCAGTCATCTTCCCCAGTGATGAAGTTGTTTTTGCTGCTGGTCAGCTTCTTTCCAGTGGCCCAGGATCTCTGGCTCTCTAACTCACAAGATTGTCTTCAAGCCCGGACATGTCCACCTCGAGTTTGATGATTGGTCACCTTCTGAGGAAAGGAAATACAAAGTGAAAAAAGCAACGAGAGTCCCAGGCATAGTTCAGCTAGTAACATTCTGTTATTGCTGTTGCCACATAAGAGCAGTTCCCATAATAAAGTTAGGGGACTGGAGGGAGGGAAGGCCACCTCATCCCCATCCACAAATTCCTCAGGAGTCTCAGAGTTATATGATGCCACCTGGATGGTTCAAAGAAAAGAGCCAGTAGTGAGCTCTGTCTCCTTTTAGCAGATACAATAACCACCCCACTGTTGCTGGTGTGGGAGAGGGGAGGAACAAGGACACTTAGGGTTTTCTTCATTATATCAAAGCACAGGACCTTGCAACACTGGGCCGTTGTATTCTCACTTGTTCAGTGGCTTTTCAGTTGTGTCCAATGCTTCATGCCCCCATTTGGGGTTTTCTTGGCAAAGATACTGGAGTGGTGGGCCATTTCTTTCTTCAGCTCATTTTACAGATGAGGAAAATGAGGCAAACAGGGTTAAGTAACTTGCCCAGGGTCACACAGCTAGTAAATGTCTGAGGCCAGATTTGAACTCATGAAGATGAGTCTGCCTGACCTCAGGCCTGGTGCTATATCCACTGTACCTTCTCTAGAGGCCTGCCTAAGTGCTAGTCTCCCACCATGTCCCTGGAGTCCCTGGAAGTTTGCAGGGGAGCTCTAGTCACATGCTTCCTGGTATGGGTCTTAGAAACCAATTCAACCTCTCCTACACAGTAATCATTTGGAGGTATAACAGGTCTTTTTCAGACTCCTCAGATTACAGTTTATAAGCATCTATTGTCTCTACTCCACCTACTTATAAGCCCAGTCCCTCCCTGCATACCAAGTGAGCTGTCATGGACCAGAGTAAGTGTGGCTTTGCTACTACAGGGTAGCTTGTGGAATACTGGCTGATCAAGCATGGGGGAAGCTTCCTGGAAACTGCTGATCTTAAATAGAAAGGAAGACAAAAACCAGCATGTCTGATAAGGGAGATCTGAAGCTCACCAACAAGGTTCTGAACTGAGGAATACAAACATGGAGGGAGGGGGCAGTTGCAAAGGGGATTTGGGGGTTGGGACTGAGTCAGGGTGTCTAATATAAGGGATCTTGTCAGTAGAAAATAGGAACCTCAGCCAATCAAATCACCAGTCAATTCTGTCACAATAGGGTTCAGAAAATGGACTCTGATAATTCAGGTGACTTCATGCACATGCAGAGTTACTTTTATGTGTAGTGGCTCCCTTTTTATCTGCTCCAGCTCACTGGTGCTGCCCAAATCCTCTGCATTTACTGGCAGTTGGAGGAAGATATAAGCCACAGAAAGTCCCATGGTATGAGACTACTAGGCCTACTTTCTAGGGATGGCAGGCTCTGAGATGTTTGTCTGCTACTTTACAAAAGTACAAAAAGTCCTGGTTTCCTTTTAGGTCAGCCAGCAAATGCTTTCATTGCCCTGTAGAGGAATCTAACCCTTCTGGGAAGTTAAACTTATCCCCATGAGGTAGATCACCTGTTTCAGGACGGCAACGTGAATATTTCAGTGGAGCCTGGTGACTTTTTGGACAACTAAAATTGCTTTCTTTGCTCTTTTGGTGAAGTGATGGGCAAATGATGACTTTTCCTCCAGTTGTTATGTGAGACTGTAGAAGACATTAGGGAAAAGGATGGAGATAATGTACAATTGATCTGGCATATTCATCAATAGCTTTGACTTCATATTCCATTTATATTGACATAATCAGGTTCATTCTGAGAAGAGTATAGCAGCTGGAGGGATGGACTTTAACTCAGGAAAATTCAGTTTCAAATTGAGAGAAATGATTATTAGTGACCAATGATTTGGGGAGATCCAGAGTTTCTCTTTTTTCTAAAGTCCTAATTTTTTAAAAGTTCAGTCTCTTGAAGGACCTTGCTAATAATGAGACTGGACTAACTTTCTTGCTAGTGGGGTTTCCATAATATTCTGCTCAGGCTTGGGTGGGAAATCAATTCTTTGAATAGTTTGGGGTGGTCTGGGTATAGAAATAGGCTTTGTCCAACGGTGACATGATATCACACTCAGCCCCTCATGGTAACATTCTTTCTCTCATTAATCGTCAGCTGGAGTTCATTGCTACTCCTCTTCTAAAAGAAAATATAAGCCCTGAGCCTGCCACCGTGATTGCCTATGGTCTAAAAGAGATGGCCAAATGACCATCCCTGTATTAATACATGTTCTGACTTCATTAATAAAATGATTAAATTACCCAGAAACTGTCTCTAGAGCCTTTTTTAATTACCACAAAATTCTGCTTCCAGTACTCACTTAGCTGTGTAAACATGGGCTGGTTACTCAGCCTTTCTGATCTTCAGTTTCATTATTAGTAAAAAAAAAAAAAAAAAAGATAATAATGTCTGTATCTCACAGGATTATTGTGAAGTTCAAATGAGATATTTTTAAGTGCTTGCTAAGCCTTAATGTGGTTTGTGAATGGCTATTATAATTATAGAAATAATTATTATTCTGATAACAATTATAATTAATACTATAGTTACCATACAAATGGTTAGACTAAAGGGTGGCCAGCTTCTCTAAACTAATTTGGAATGCATATGCAATTTTGATGTTGAATTTTCTTTTAATTCTTTCTCTGCTTATTTCCTTTTGCCATATTTTCTGCTCATCATTTGCAGGTGCTGGAGTTGTTCCCAATTGCTTTATATTTCCAGTTTGACATCATCTTGGAAACTATCATTTTTTTTTCCTGGATCTTCTGGTTGTTCTTCCTATATGCATAATTGGCTATCAATAATATTTTCTTCTTCTATCTTTGGTAACTCTCACCTTCACTCAGATAAGCACATCCATGCTTTATGCATTCACATTTACTCACCTGATTCTTCCTAATTAAAAGCCTTTTTAACTGGATGAATCTGGCTTCCATATTGACAGCTATAGTACTCATAACGTGGTTTTGATTAGAATGATAATAAGCAATCACTGTTTTGCTTGGAATTGCAATCAATGACTCCTTCTGTGTGCTATCACACTGTTTCTAAAATCTATACTGTGTCACAGTGGTTGCATAGGGTTATCACAGCAAGGTGGCACAGTGGATAGGGTGATGGGACTGGAATCAGAAAGTTTTGAATTCTAATCTTGCCTCAGATACTTACCAGCCACATGATCCTAGGCAAGTCACTTAACCTCTGTCTGCCTCAGTTTCCTCATCTGTAAAATGGTAATAATAGCCCTTACTTCCTGGTGTTTCAATAATCAAATGAGATCTCATTTGAGATAATATTTATAAAGTGCTTGGCACAGAGCCTAGCATATAGTAGGTGCTTAATAGATGTATTCCACAATGTGGCAAACTTGGCCTTTTAGTGGTTCACAGTAGGCTCTTTTCCTGCTGCTGCTCAAGGTACTCATGGCCAAACAGGCCAATCTTTATTCCCTCCCAGCTGTGCTTCTGACTTGTCTTAGACTTCAAAACCATGCCCTGCCCCAGATTCCTTTATCCCCTATCTCCCTTTCCACCATGTTGCTTTTCAGTTCCTTTTGGTTGTCTTCCTTCATTAGAATGCAAACTCTTTAAAGGCAGGAATTTACTTTTTGCTTGTATTTGTATGCCAAGTGCTAGCATGGTGGGTGATTCATAAGAAGTGTTTTAATACTTGTTGCCTACTATTGTGGATTCATGACCATTCTCATCCATCTGCCTCTGTTTTGGTGGCAGGAAGACCTTGGAAAGGCCTGATAAGTATTGAGAAGCCAAACATGAATGTGTCTTGTCTATACCTCTTAGATTGGCCTGACAGCCAAAATTGGTTGATGGCCCCTTTTACAGAAGTTATTCTGATGCAGGTAGTATTAGCAGATCTTGAAGTATCTTCTGCCTTGATATATTTCGATTGTGGGAAAATCACCTGTATTAAAAAAATGAGATAGTTAAATGAGAATTCCTGTCATTAGAAATGTGAAGAAATCATACTAGGTTATAATGAAAGGGGACACACCAGGATGATGGTCAAAGGAAAGGATCCCTATCCTAGTCTCTGCCAGCTTACTGCCTGAAGACTCCTCCCCCTTTCCTTTCCCCACTACCTGGCTGTCTTCCCCCATTCCTACTCTCCCCTAGGTCTCAGCTAGTCCTTCTGTGGATAAGTTTTAAATCTGCACTACCAGGAAAGAAAAGGAATTTACTTGTAAAGATACACAATTTGACCTCTCATTCTCTGACAGGACACTTCCCAAGAATCCATTCTAGAATATATTATTTTCACATGTAGTCTGTTCAAGGAAATAGACTAATCCAATAACTCTGAGTTTCCCTCTCATTGCTGCATCTAATCACAACAACAATAATCCTTTTTCATTTAAAAAATGCTTTAGAGTTTACAAAATATTTTCAAAAAATACTATAAGGAAGGCAGGGCAGAAATCATTAGGCTCTTTTGACAGATGAGGAAACTACAGGTCAAACAGATTACCTTGTTAATATGTCTGAGGTCATGTCTAATAAATGGGTGGGTGAAGAGGAGAATCAAGGTCATTTATTTCCCAATCCATTGGTCTTCCATCATTTTCGTTCTTGTTGTTAAATCAGGTGTGACCCGGTTTGGAGTTCTCTTGGCAAAGATACTAAGGTGATTTGCCATTTTCTTATCCAGCTTGTTTTACAGATGAAGAACTGAGGCAAACAGGGGTAAGTAACTTGCCCAGGGTCACACAGCTAGTATGTATCTGAGCTTGGATTTGAACTCAGGAAGACTCATCTTCCTGAATCCAGCGCCAGTAGTCTATGCACTGTGCCACCTAATTGCCCATGTCTTCCACCATACCAAAATTATAAAGATTTCAGAAGTTATAGGTATGTCGCCTCGCATTTGACATGGCCTAAAAGTATCAATCAAACAAATACTTCCTAACCAGGCACTGTTCTAGGTGCTGGGGATACAAGTACAAAGAAGGAAATGATCCCTACTTGCAGGGAGCTTACATTCTCGTGGGGAAGACACATATAAATATATATATATATATAAAGATATATAGTGAATAAATACAAATATATGTAAAGTAGTTAACTACGAGATAGTTTGGGAGGAAGGGCACTAATAGTTGATGGTGCCTGAGTTGCATTTTAAAGGAAGAGAGGGATGCAAGAAGCAGTGCCTTCCAATCATGGGGGACAACAATCTTCAGTTTCACAGAATCTTAGAGTTGGAAGAGGCCTCATATGCCTTCTAATACAACCTATTCCTGCACAGGAATCTCTATTACAATGCACTTGATGAGTGGTCATTCAGCTTTTTTTTTTTTTTGAAGATTTCTAGGGACAGGGATAGGGCAACTAGATGGTGCAGTGGATAGAGCACCAGGCCTGGAGTTGGAAAGACTATCTTCTTGAGTTCAAATCTGGCCTTAGACACTTACCAGCTGTGTGACCCTGTGCAAGTCACTTAACCCTGTTTGCTTCAGTTTCTTCATCTGTAAAATGAGCTGGAGAAGGAAATGGCAAACCACTGCCATATCGTTGCTAAGAAAACCCCAAATGGAGTCAGAACGAGTTGGTGACTGATAACTGAACAACGACAACAACAAAAGTGATGGGGACTCACTACCTCCTGAGTCAGCCCATTTCACTTTTGGTAGGTCTAATTTTGGGAAGTTTTTTCCCTGGGTCATTTGTTTTTGTTTTTAATCTGGACCTGGCATTTCATTAGTGTGGGCAATCCTGAATCAATGTTGTGTCTTTAACTTATAGCCTTAGAAAGTTGTCTGGGATACTGAGAAATTAAGTGGCTTGCCCAGTCATACAGCTAGCATGTATTAGATGTGAGGCTTGAACTTAGGTCTTCCTGACTCCAATGCTGGCTTTCTGTTCCCTGTGCTAAACAGCCTCTAGGTTAGAATTGAATTTTTGAAGATCTGATGATTTTTATAACTATTTGCAAAAAAGAATTAGAAATTGGGGGGATACCCATCCGTTGGGGAATGGCTGAACAAGTTGTGGTATATGAATGTAATGGAATACTATCGTGCTATAAGAAATGATGAGTAGGCAGATTTCAGAAAAACCTGGAATGATTTCTATGAACTGGTGCAAAGTGAAATGAGCAGAACCAGGACACAGTAACAGAAACATTGTGCAATGATCATCTATGAATGATTTCTCAGCTTTTCTCAGCAATGCAATAATCCAAGACAATTCCAAAGGACTCGTAATGGAAAATGCTATCCACATCCAGAGAAAGAACTGATGGAGTCTGAATGCAGATGGAAGCATACTATTTTCACTTTTTTAAATTTTTGTGTGTGTTTTCTCCTTTTGGTTTGTTTCTATTTTCACAACATGACTGATATGAAAATATGTTTTACATGATTTCACATATATACCCTATATTAAATTGCTTATCATTTTAGGGAGGGACGAGATAGGAGGGGAAAGAAGAAGGGAGAAAAATTTGGAACTCAAATTTTTTAAAAATGAATGCTAAAAATTGTCTTTACGTATAATCGGAAAAAAATAAAATATTATTTAAAAATAAACTATTCGAAAATTGCTATATAACTATGATTTCTCCAGTAGCCTTGGGGCTCAAAAAGGCAGGCCTGATCCTTAACAGTTGTGTCTCTCCTAGACATCATTCAACTGTTAGTTGATGCCCTTTTTCTTTTGGCCCAAGAACTGAGATATTAGGTTTCTCAGTCTGTCACTGGGACTTCCTGATATTGAGCAAAGAAACAATCCTTCCCAAACCCATATCTGTTTGCTTTTTTTCATTTGTACTAAAGCAGATACACTTTCCATGTTTTTCTTCTAGAAATCTGAGACTGGGCGAACAAGGAAGTCTTAATATTCCCTCGTCTGAACAATACAAAGCCTTGTTGTGCTCTGTAGCTGCCAGTAAGCACACTTTTTTTTTTGTTGAGTTCAGTCATCACTAGATGTTGGAATGTGAGCCCAGATTTTTATTTTCTTTTTAAAAAGTTTATTGAGACGAACAGAACTAGAACTAGAACTTTTCTTGGAAAAAGAAGCAACAAAAGAGAGGGGATGTGGGGAGAAGTCCTTTTCTCCTTACAAATAGAGACCCAGATTACCCCCATTCAAGTAGATGGTTCTATAATGAAATTATAATCTTATGGATTGGAGGGAGTAAGGCAACAAAGGATATCAGGGTTCTTCCTTTGTTGGCACCTTTTGTAGGTAAAAGTTCTCTTATTTATCTGTTATAACTAATGTTCAACAATAGGCTAATGTTCAACATTGGCCTTCATGGTTAATGTTCAATGTATTTACTTCCCCTTCCCATAGTATGATCTCATATTTACAGGTACAGTCCCTCTATGCCTTCTCATCCTATGTGATTGTTGTCTACTTTCCTTCATTCTTCTTTTATATGCTCACAGGAAGCTTGAAAATGATTTCAAATATGGCAGAGCTGGGTCTGTGTAGCCTTATTAGTAGGCATCCCCTCAAAAAGCAGTTAGCCTAGGGCTTTTTATCTAGTATTAGGGATTCCACTGACATTGGTGGAAAGTTTATTGGGCAAAGTGAGGAGTCTGTGTGTCAATATGCAAGACTGTGAAACCTGAGGAAACCCATTTTTTCAATGTCTGGATTTCATCTGGGTGAATTTGTGGGCCTTCTTCTGGTCTAAAGTCTCTGCCACTGTTCTAAAGGGGATGGTCTGGGCTCAGCATTCTCAGGAAAAGAAGTTTTTTTGGAAAGATGAAGTAACATAAATCTGTCTAGGGAAACTGAAGGTTTTCTGAGGAGGAAGTGACATGATCCAGTATGTGCTTTAGGTAGATTAGTCTGATAGTAGGTAGGCAGGATGAATTAAATTCATTCCCTTAAATACCTTGGTATATAGTAGGTGCTTAATCAATGTTTGTTGACCTAAATTGAGACACTGGAGTCAGTAAGACCAGTTAGGGACTCTTGAACAAATAGCAGCAAGAAGTGCTTTATAGTATCTTATAAAGCAGTAATCATCAAATCGATTTGATATTGGTTAAATGTATTTTTTTTTTGGTGAGGCAATCGGGGTTAAGTGACTTGCCCAGGGTCACACAGCTAGTAAGTGTCATGTGTCTGAGACTGGATTTGAAATCACATCCTCCTGACTCCAAGGCCAGAGCTCTATTCACTGCATCACCTAGCTGTCCCTTGAAGGTTTTTTTAAATGCATTTCAAAGTAACAGAATAGATAAACAAGAAATAGAAGTACTAAAAATAGTAGCCTCAGTGTTTGATGAATTACTGGGGGAAGGACTCACTTTTTAACAAGAACTGTTGGCAAATTTAGGATGCACTTTGGCAGAAATTAGACCAGGATCTTATATCAAGTGCCATAATAAGTTCAAACATAGATCTGGGACTAGAATAAAAAAGGTCACATAAAAAATTAAAAGAGAGAAGATGCATCCTTCATAGCTGTGGCGAGAGGTAAGGAACAACGCTTAGCCAAGCAAGAGATAGAGGAAATCATAAAAGACAAAATGGGCAAGACTGAATATACACAAAAACTTTTTTTGTGAACAAAATAATTGAAAATGGAATAAGGAAAGAACTTTGTATTATTTGTAACATATGTCACTGATAAAACTCTGATATCCAAGTTACATAGGGAATCCATGCAGAAATATAACACCGAAAGTCATTTTCAGTAGACAAGTGAACAAAAGATGTGAACAAAAGCTTTTTGAAAGCTTTATAAATTCCAAATCACCGGTAGTAAGAGAAACACATCACACATGCTGAAAATTGGCAAAGGGGACAATGAGAACAGTCATTGTTGTAGGGACTGTGAGAAGATAGTATGTCTGCAGTACTGAAGACATACTGATATACTGTTAGTGGAACTGTGAGAGCAATTTGGAATTATGCCAGAAAAGTAACTAATCTATCTATACTATTGAACTGGGCATATACCACCCCAAAGGTAGTACAAGACAGAAAGGTCTATTATACATCTTATTTTCTGTAGCAAAGAACTACAGAAGGAGTGCCCATTGATTGAGGAATGACAAAAACAAAAACCCTATAGTATAAAAATGTCATGGAATACTAATGCACAATATGAAATTGTGAATATGAGACTTTAAAAAACTGTTGGAATATTTGTAAGAACTGAGGTAGAGTGAAATGAATAGAACTACATAAAAATAAAGTGACATAGAAAACATACAATAAACAATTATAAATGATGTCATAAACAATGCCTGCAGCAATGCAAATGAAAAGATCACTAAAAGGAGGCTAAATTTTGCATGCAGTGGGCTGAGCCAGTACTCTGGTGATTTAGGTCTGATACAAGAATGAAATGAAATTCTCATTAGTTATCCAGCTAGGTGGCAAAGTGGATAGAGCACTAGACCTGGAGTTCAAATCTCATCTCAGACCCTCACTAGCTGCGGTACCCTGGACAAATCATTTAAATTCTCTGTGCCTTTGTTTCCTCATCTATGAAATGAGGATAATAACAGCACCTATCTCCTAGGGTTGTTGTGAGGATAAAATGAGATAATGTTTGTAAAGTGTTTTGCAATTCTTAAAATGTTATATAAAAGTTATCGTCATCATCATTATTACCATTATTACTGTTATTCAGCTATAGCTCATAAAAAGGATAGTACAGCATAGAAAGAATACTAATATAGCTCCTTGTTTATATAGATCTCCCTGATCTCCAAATGGAAACATATGCAGGGTTGGGTAAGGTGCCTTTTGCTGGGCTTGGGACATCTGCCAAACCTGAAGGACCCTAACTCCCTGTGAACCTTTTTATGTCCTTAGGTGATCAGGAAGCCATAGTCAATACTGCTTGAGGCCATTAGGAAAGTACATCAACAGTTAGGTGGCTTTAACCTTACTTAACCCTCTCAGCCTGCCATTAGGGACAGTTTTCTTGGCCTTTAGGAAAAAGACTAACCCACATAAGGAAGAGAGGAAATCTGGTCTATCAATACTGAGTAATTAAAAAATAAATGATAGTCCTGGAGAACAGATAATGAAATCTATTTCCTAGTTCATGGCACCTGGTCATTGTATTTTTACTTGCTTTACTTTTTTATGAGGGAGAAAGGACTCCATTTTGTGAAGGAGCAGTTGGGCATGGATTTTTTTCTCCTCAGAAATGATTGTGACATAACTACAAAAGCCATCAAGAAAACATGTTTCAAAACAAATAGACTAATTGGAGGAAAAAAGAGTTAATGAGAACCCAAACTCACATAAAGAGTCCAGCACCTAGAATGACAGATATTGACAGGCTTGTTTAACCAGTCTGCCTCCCACATACAACACGTAGCTGCCAACCAATACTTTGTCACAACTCATACAGAATTTATTATCTGCCCACTCTGTGCTAGATGCTATGCTAGGCCCTGGAGATGACCAAAAGAAAAAAAAAAGTGAACTACAAAGACAAAAATGAAATCACTCCCTGCCCTCAAGGAGCTTGCATTCTATCTGAGAAACACATAATACACAGATAAGGAAATAATAAAATACATACAAAGTAACTTGAAGACCAGTGCTTCCTAGAGTGGGAAATTTGGGTCACAGGAAGATAGCACATGAACATTCCAGTGGGAATTTTGCCCCTTCTGTGTTCTACAGGCTCCTCTAATTACAAATGTAGCTTACTTAAGACTTTAGGACCACTGCCTTTCTGATCTCTACCTCCATATCACTTACATGTCAGGCTAGTTTAATTATCAACCAACCACCTGCTTCATTCCAGCAGTTTTTAAACATTTTGAGGTCAGACTGGAAGTATCTGGGGAATATCCAGTAGTCTACTGATCACACTTTGAGAACTACTACTTTGAGATTCCCAACAACTGCCATTCTGAAGGGTGTCTGAATCCCAGTGATTCTTGGGACTTATTCAAGGTATAGATAGATGGAAGTATGCCATGGAAAAGCTTCAGACACAAAAGAGAAGAAAGTAGGTAGAGACTCAGTGGTTTTAGGTGCCATTGATGATCTCCACTGGACATGGGAGTACAAACCATGGAAACCTTGGAGCTAGGATTAAAGGTAGAGTAGTGCAGCCCACCCAACATGGAAGCCCTGAGAAGTCAGTGTCTGGAGACTAAGAGGAAGTCAGCTGAAAAAAAAATAAAGTGTCCATTTATCAGGTATTGTCTTGTGTCAGAAGCAGAAGTAAACAAAAGAGGTTGGAATCTGGGCCTTTAATATTAAACAATTTCAATGTAAAAAAAAAACTATGCTGTAGAAATGTGTGTTTTATTTCTTAAATTCAGAATAAAATAAATTTTAAAAAAAGAACTACTACTCTAAGTTTATCTTCTTTGCTATGTTAGACTCTCATATCTATATAACTCTGCTCTGACTTTCCTTTTTATTTATTTATTTATTTATTTTTTTGCTTTTTGGTGAGACAATCAGGGTTAAGTGACTTGCCCAGGGTCACACAGGTAGTAAGTGTCAAGTGTCTGGTCTGAGACCAGATTTGAACTCATGGCCTCCTGACTCCAGGCCTGCTACTCTATCCACTGCATCACCTACCTGCCCCCTTCCTTTTCATTTATGTCTTTGTATTAAAAACCTAGCATAGTAGCTTAATAAGTATTTGTTGACTTTAATTTTTTAATTATACCGCTATCTATCCCTTGGTTGGCCATTCTCATTGGGCCCTATGGAAATTGCTATTCTGAACTGAGCAAATGCCTCTACATGCTGGACTCTCATTATGAATTCTCCTGCTTCGTGTATCATGAGATCATAGATTTAGAATGTGGAAGGCTATTAGAGACCATTGAGTTCAACCTCCTTATTTTACATATAAGGAAACTAAGACCCACTGAGTTTCAATGAGGGAGAACTCAGTGCCTCCTGAAGCAGCCAGCCCAATCTTCTTTCAGATAGTTCTAATTGTTAGAAAGTTTTTCCTTACCTAAAATCTAATACTATTCTTATGGTAAGCCTAGTCCATCAATAATCAATAAGCATTTATTCAACGTCCGCTATGAGCTAAACACTCATGAAACTTGAACATGCTGGTGGATAACCTGGCATGGCTGCCAGCTCAGGTGTAGACACTCACATCTATAATGATTCTGATGGTCAACTCATAGCAACTACTGGCTCTGGCATAAGAGCAAAGAGATCAGTCAGTGACAGGAGAACTAGGCCTATTAGACCAGTCACTAGTCTAAGTTGTGATGTTACAAGTAAACTTGAAGACATAGTCACATATGTTTCCATGCAACAATAATAAAGAATGCCCATGTGAAATGTGTCTCTCATGTAATTGAATGTATTTTCATGTATGTGAATTACTGCGTGTTTGAGTATGCTTATTTTTTATTTTGCTGGTATGTTCATTTGGCTATGTTTTGTGTTATTTTGATGTGATAGAAGCGTCCATTTGTTGATTGTTGTGTGTACGGTATTTACTAGTGCTTATAGATGTATTTTATATACTGAAGTATTGATAGTGTTATTGTTGTAGTTAGCTAGCTTTGCTTTGTTGGTTAGCCATACTATTGCTTTTGATTGATTGCTATATACAACAGATATGCATATGATTTCAAAAGGTGTGTTATATGTCCTATATGTAGTTAGTTATACTGTTACTATAGTACATTCGCAAGTGATGATCTGTACAGTGCCGTGACTATTGCATGAATTGTTAATGCATTTGTTTTATTTCAGTTTCAAAGATATTGATGGTTGGTTATCTGAGATGACAGGAAAATCAGCCTTATTGTTTTAAAGTGCTAATGTTTATGTTTATATTGTAGACTTACAGGTTTTAGGCTTGCTCCAGCTGATCTCTGCAAGGGACTACAAAGAGTTTTGGCCCAAGGGAGGAACGTAACGCTAGTCCCAAAGCTCAATGGTATGGGCCTCTCTTCTTATTGATGGAAATGCCTCTCATTCAGGGCAAGGCAGGGCAGAATTAGTGAGAACAGGAGAACTTCAGCTTTCTTCAGTCTTCTTCAAGTTTTGAGTTGCTTAGGGTCCTGCAGTTTCTTCAGGTGCTTCTGGCTTCCAGCTTTGAGAAGGAAGTTGGAAGGGGTCAACTCCACATCAGGTTACTGAAGGAAAAGACTCTAGGAAGAAGTAGACATGAGAGGAGCTGGCAGTCTTCATCATGTTCCTGTCCCCAACTTGCTACATGGAGACCTTGGGGAACTTCCCTTTGGAGTGAGTTCTAGGAATCTCTCTGTCTCTCTGTCTCTCTCTCTCTCCCCCTCCCCCCTCCTCTCTCTCTCTTTGTCTCTCACTTGAGCTAAGTTACCTTGCTTCCAATGGGAGAGCTCTTTTACTCTGTATTGTCCGGCATATATTCTCTTAAATCATCTCCAATTTCTGTTTTGCTACTATTGGTTAAATAAATTTATTTGCTAATTGCTGTACATATTCATTGTGGAACTGGTATTTGGTGGGAAAGGGGTCAAATATTTGATGTAAAGCTTGGGTACTTGCTTCCCCCCAATAATGAAATAGCAATCTGTAAATATCTGTAATATAAAAATAAAACATAACAATGGATCTTTACAAAACCCACAATAATGCAAATGCATTTATGTCCGCACACTGTTTCATAAATTAGTTCTTCAGTAAATTTAAATGATTCACTAGTTATTGGAAAGCATTCATAAGATCACAGATTTAGAGCTGGAAGGGCCCTTGTAGATTAAGTAACTAGCCCAAGGTTACGCAAAAGTGCTCAACTTACTTCCAGTTGAGTAGCTTATTCATTAAGAGGATGTAACTCAGAACTTAATCAACGTTCATCAGGGATATAGTACTATGCCTGCATTTAGGGACATTTTCATCTTGAGCTGTCCTATAAATAGGAATAGAGAAAGGAAAACAGAGAAGGAAGTTTTCAATCAATCAACATTTATTAAGTGCCTACTATGTGCCAGACCTTTTGATAAGTGCTGGGTACACAAAAAGAGCCTTTGTCCTCAGGTTTTAGGTTTAAGGAAATAGTTAAATGAAAGAGGACCACGGAAGGATGTTTATCCATGTGAAAAAAGATTGCCCGAGTTGGGCTTATTGACTTGTCAGCAATGGGTGAAATAAAAAAGGTCTTTCTTCCATCATTTCCTTTCCTCTCTCTATGAAAAGGAAGTAATGGAAAGACTTTGGATCAGATACCCACCATGCCAACCACCAGGTGGTGGTATCAGTCCAGGAAAGTTTGTTCTTGAGCTAATGTTAAGGAGGTGGGGTGGGGCAGGAAGGAGGCTTTTTTTGTTTTTTGGTGGTGGGGGTGGTGTGTGTGTGTGTGCGCGCGCGCGCGCGAGCACACGCTGTGAGGACTGTGAAAATAGCTATTCATATGTACAGAATATTAATAAGTTGGTTGTAATTTGGGGAGTAACTGGCTAATCAAAGAAAAATACTTTTTAATGATTATATTATTGTGGAAAATTAATATAGTTTAGATGTTATTGATTGGTGTGAATTATATTTAGTCTATGCCTCAATCAGAGAGGAGTAGCATTTTACTTGGTAGAAAAAATCTTGCTTATTCACAGATTCACATTCATCATACAATAATTAGGAGAGATTTGGGCTTTAAGAAGGAATGGAACAAAAAATTTTTAAAGTGTCAATCTTTTCATGGTCAATATGACTTCTTTTAATATGGCAAATATGAGACAAGGCAGAGCTAGAACTAGTGACAAGCAAGGTAGGTTTTACCTATGGTGCAATTTGCAAAGAGGCATAAAGACCCCGTTAATAATTTTTTTCTGAATGTACATTCTTAATTTCTGAAAATTCTATTCTTCATTGCACATAGATATTTATTTTGGGGTAAATCAGTTACGCTTGTTGTAATGGAAACTCAAAGCCTCCAGTGAGACCTAAAAAAAACCAGTGTGATCTTGGCCTACATTGAATAGTAATAAGTGCTAGAGTATTCTGCCCAGGTTAGACCATAGGTGGAATATTGTGTTTAGTTCTGAGTACCACAACTTAGGAAGAAAATTGAAAAACTGAAAAATGTCCAGAGGACAGCAACCAGGATGGAGGTCCTTGGGTCCATGCCACATGAGGATTGGTTGAAGAAATTAGGTTTGTTTAAATTGGAGAAGAAAAGACTCAGAGGGATTATGTTAGCTATTTTTAAGGCCTATAGCATGAAAGAAGGATTAGACTTGTTTTGTTTGGCCCAAGAGCTCCAAAGGCTGGATGAAAGTAGCAAGGAGGGAAATGTAGGCTTGATGTTCGGATGTGCCTCAGGAGGCAGTGGGTTTGCCTTCAATGGAGGTCTTCAGGCAAAGGCTATGGGATCGTTTGTCGGGTATGTTATGGTGGAGATTCTTTGGGGGGCATAGGTTGAACTAGGTGATCACTGACCCTATCAACTCTGCAATTCCATGATTCTGTAATGGTGACACTCCAGGGATACAATGTTCTAATGCCTCCTAAAGCACACAAATGTTTTCTTCTAGCTCTGCTATTAGCAGAATGTTTTCACTTGATGTGAAATATAGTTAGCGGTAAGGGAACAGGCACCACTGCGCAAAGGACAGTCTGATCCTCAGGGGGTGCCTAGGATGGAGAAAAATCCACTTGTCCTGGGAGACTGAGGGATGAGAGATAGGTGGGCCTCTAAAAGGGACACCACAGCAAGAGAACCCTGGATGGTCTGGGCTCTGCTAATAATTCAATAGATAAAATGAATGATCATCTGAAGAAGAAAATATGTTTTAAACTCAAAAGCATATGGAAGTGATTGTTGATAAATCAAAATAAATTAATTTTAAAAAAAAGAAAATATGTTTGTGCTCAGGCTAGTGGAGTATCATAAGATGAGTCCTGGGGACAATGATCTTAGTGGGAAGGAAGTGTACTACTTCTTCCTCTCACCATTCCATTAACTGCAAACCTGAGGCAAAGTCCCTTTTATCCCATGCTTAGTGACCCTGGCCATCAGATCTCCATGTCCTAAGAGATAATCAGATCTCAATTAATCCCTCAATCAACAAGCATTTATTACAATTAATCCCTCAATCAACAAGCATTACTTACTAAGTGTTCAAGGCAGCATGGCATAGTGGATATAGAGATGACTTTGAATGAATGAATGAAGCATTTATTAAGTGATTACTATGAGTAATACACTCTGCTCACAAGCACTGGAGGTATAAATAGAAAAGCAACACAATCTCAATTTGCTTCTCAGAAACTCACATTCTTTTATTCTCTCTCATAGCTAATGTTTTAATATGCAATTAGAGGCTCAAACTTCATCCCATGGCATCTGTAATAGTAGAACAAAAACAAATGAAAATTTAGGTCTCCAAACACACACATCCTTTCTGCCCCCCAGCCCCCTCACCAAATAAACAGACCCACAGGCAGAGGGAACAGAAGGCAGGTTAAGCCAGGCAGGGGAATTTAAGCATCAGCACCTCCTCAGGCCCCTGGCCCAGCTTGTGTGGTTTATCATGACTCCTTCCTGCACTCTCCTTTGTGAGCTCAGTATCAAGGCTGTCCTCTCAAGCAGCTCCAGCTTCTGTCTGTCTGGCAGAGGGGGCATCTTCAGCACTGCTCGCCAGCTTGTGGAGCCCAGGTTGAGGACTACAAGGAGTTCTGGTTCTAGAGGCACACAGTGGCAAACAGGTCATCCTCTGTGGGCAGGTCCACGAGGGGTCCGTGCAGCAAGGGCCAAGTACTTACATCATAATGAGGGAGACCACATATTAAAGGTTTCAGCTGCAAGACAGATGGAAAGATTCCATAGTCCTTAGGGTGTGGCAACAAAGTGTTTCTTTTTGCTAAATTTTTACTGATAAATTCACATTCGTTTTTGATGTTGAAGCTTTGAACAGTGCTGAGGACTTGGGTGGCAAGAACCTTATTTTCCGAGATTTCAATAGGATGACTGATGCTGAGGTGGGGGCTATATCGCCTGCCTAAGAGGTTACCACATCACATTTCCAAGGGGATTAATTCTTGGATGATAGTTCTGGAAGCTGAGATGGAAGCAAAACTGGTTATCTTTGGTCTGTGGCAGTGGCTTGGCTCTTCTGGAATTCGTGTACTTCTGTCTCTCCTCCAGGGTGCCTAGCTCCTTCAGTTAGTCTGCCTTGCTCTGTTATGGGCAGTTAGTGGAGGTGGATGGGATGAATGTTTCTCTGGATACCAGCTGCAGGGACTGGCCTGGAAATAGGACCAGAAGAGGGGGGAGGGGCAGTGGTGGTATTACTGCTGCTGTTGCTATTCCCAGGTTCCTTGGGCTTACCTGCCCATTGGTGGCACTTGGTTAGTAGTTGGTGCGGGGAGCGGTAAGGATGGTGGGTCCCTTCTTCACTGGGATTGCTCCCTTCAAGGATGAGTGGAGGACAATGAGGTTGGAAGCAGAGCTGGTGGTCTGGTGGGGTGGAACACGGCTATTTCCATGGCTTTGGGGCTCATGGTCCTGGACTGTTGCCATCTCATTTAAAAGGATGTGGTGGTTGAAGTGATAAGGGCAGTTTGAGTTGCTCACCACCTCCTATCTCTTCCTCAGGTCATTTTTCTGAGTTCAAATCTTGATTCTGAACCCTATCTCTGGTCTAATCACTTAACCTCTTAGTGCCCCAGGCAGCTTTTTAAGACAATATATTGCAGAGCAGGTGGTGGCCTAAGTCTAGGGCATTTCCTTGTCTGCAGTTCTCTATACCATGAAATCATAGGTCTAGTGCTCCCTACACCCCAAAATGTTCTAGGCAATAGGGATACAAAAATAAAAAATGAGACAATACTGAAGGAACTCGCTTTCCACAAGAGTGGTACGGCATGTTTACAGATAAATACGTAGAGGATATATAGAAAGTAAATCTTTGGTGACTTGGGGAGGGGGGAGGACACACTGACAATGGCTGGAATCAGAAAAGGCTTCTTGAAGGAGGTGATTTGTGAGCCACGCCTCAAAGCAAGCAAGGGGTTCCAGGAGGCTGAGGTGAGGGACTTGGGAAGGAAAATAATAGAAAGCAAAGCATAGAGATGATGTAGATGTCACAGCACAACATACACAAGAGGTGTAGACCAAAAAGTCTTAGTGCGGTTTTAAGTTGCCAAAGCTATCTCAAGCCTGAGGTACCTCAAGATTTATTTGGCCCAGCTGTCCAGAAATGTATACCAGGAAGGATAGCTACTATTCTGTCTTTGTGGCCTTAAATGGACCTGGGAGTTAGCATTCCATCTGCAGTTACCTTTCCAGTAGCTATCCCCCAAAACACACACACACGCACACCCCACTTTTGTATCCTTCCTTATAATCTTTTGACATTGAGAAAACATTCCAAACTAGTAGAGTATCTTATCCTGTCAATTGATTCCTGGACTTTTGGCTACCTTGAAAAGAAGTCTATGCATACCAGTCTCCCAGGGTTTGACTGAAACCCTGGGTGGAAAGTTCCAGGAATGAGACCTTAAGATTTTAGCATAAAGTTACGAGAGGCAGTGCCTAAAAGCTTAGCTCTATCTCATGGGAGGATATACATAGAACTTGTGGGGCTTGCCAGAAAGCATGGGTGTAGAAAAATAAGAGCTCCACCTAAAACCCAGGCCTGTAATCAAAGGCACTTAAAAAAAAATTTCTCAGCGGAGAGTGAGATTGCACCAGTACTGCAGGAAATGACTTCAGAGTTTCACGTTGGATCACAAGCTAAGTGTGTCTGTCAGCAGTGTAGTCACTAGTGAATACTGAGCAACAGTGGGACACAGTGGGAGCCCAGAGGTGACTTTTTAGATAGCCCTTGTCAGATACTTGGGGGAACTCTATACCTAGTCTGGTACTCTGTGACTAAACGGTTATGAAATACTTAAGGGGGTTCAGATAAGAACCGTCAACATGCTGGAAAAGATGTGAGGGCATTCAAAAAAACTTTATACCGAAGAAAGCAAGCTAGATCATCAAATTAGAAGACCAGTATTCAAACCCAATTCTGCCGAATTTTCTTTTTGATCTCAGGCATGTTACTTAACCTCTCTAAGTTTTAGTTTCTTCATCAGTAAGTACAGGAGACTGGAGGAAATGACCTCTGATGTCCCTTTCAGTGACAGATCTATGGTCTTATTAAGCACCTACTAAGTACATAAAACTGTAATAGTGGCCAACACAGTTATAAAGATTTAATGCATGCTTGGGATCTACTATCCCAATTCTCATTCCCAATGAGGAATTGTGTCCTAAGAGCATAGCCACTAAGTCCTCTTAGCATTTTAGGGGTTAAAAGTTGTCTTTTTTTAGACCTCTAAGGCCAGTCTTGAGAGGTTGAGTGTTAACTTTTTTAATGCTCTAGTTCATGAGTCCCTAGTGGTGTTCTTCTTATCATGATTTGCAGTTGACATCAATTTTATTAGTTTTCAGAAAGGATTATTTTATAGAAATATAGTTGATACAGTTGTTATCCCCCAAAGTTATTATCTCTTTGAAAGTCTGTTGCATCCTGTCCCACCAGAACATGCAGAGTACAGGGGAAAATTCTCTTTGATTGACTGATTTATTGAAACATATTCTCACCTGATAGATTTATCAGGGTGAAGTGGTCACTATGTGTTCTTACCTGACAAATATATCAAGGCTAAATAGGTAAGGTTGATTTCTGTTTGATCCACAAAAAATAAGTGCCATCCAATTCCATCCTTGGAAGAGAAAAGAGCAAGAGACACTCTGATAATCCTCTTCCAGTTGACTTTTGTGCAAAAGATAGTATTCTGTGTAAAAAGTCCTGTAGATTTGCAGCTGGAAGGAACCTCAAAGGTCATCTAGCCTTAGCTCTCCACCTCCACTAAGGACAAAAGCAAGAGGAGGTAAGGTCAAACTTTTTGATGGGGGCCATGGGTAACACTTAATGGAGACTTTCTTAATTATAAAGCTCTTTCAGGAATAATTATAACATAGGTCCACATAGTATTCTGCAGCGTTTACAGCTTAAATGTTATATAATATTTTTTATCCAATGTAATCTTTAAAACAACCCTGTCAATTAATGACACAATGTTCCAGTTAGGAAAAATATGTAATCTTCTTCTAAGGGAAAATAGATTCTCAACTAATTGGGAAGGTTTTGATATGAGTCTGCCTTTAGGTAGGGGAAAGAATTAATCAGGGAATTTCAGTTATTAGAAAAAGTCCAGGCAAAGTATTTGGGCACCCTACGTACACTATGTGTATTACTGTTCACTTGAAGGCTTTGAGCCTTTCCTAAAACACATGTGACAATATTAGAAATATATACCTTTAACTCATGAGCAGTAGAATTTTCTGTCATTAAAAATAGACATTTATAAAATGTAGGAAAAAAGTGCTTCTGTATGTTATATCCAAAACGGCTTTCTTAACCCAAGTTCCAGATCTGCCAATCAGTAGATGGGATTTACCAAGAGATTTCAGAGATTCAAGATGGCAGCTTCATAGATCTGGAGCTGTAAAGAATTTTGGAGATCATCTAGTCTGGGGATTCTTAACCTTTCTTGTGTCATAAACCCCTTTGAAATCTGGTGAAGACTATTGATCCCTTCTCAGAATAATGTTTCTAAATACATAAAACACATAGAATTACATGAAATACAGTTACCAAAATATATCTTAAAAAACCACCGATCCCAGGTGTAGAATCTCTGATTGAATCCAGCTCCTTTACTTTACAAATGAGGAAACTGAGGTTTAGTGACAAGGTCATACAGGTAGTAAATGGCAGAATCTCTTAATTCCAAATGCAATGCTTCTACTTCGCTGCACTGAGCTTCCTATCTGGTAGGTCTCTAAGCCACCTGCTACCGTTGCAAAAATCTCACTGATAGCCTTCACACCCACCGGTGATCTTAAGGTCCTCCTCACAAAAGGTTGGGGATCCCTATAATATTGAAGGTTGTTCAGAATATCTGAGCTGGAAGGGACCACAGAGGACATCTATACCATACCTTACCTCAACAAGAATCCTACCCACAACATCCCTGTACTATGACCATTCAGTCTCGGACAAATCTTCAGCGGGGCAAAACACACTACTTCCAGAAGCAGCCCATTTTGAGATAATGCTGAGTGTTTGGAAGTTTTTCCTTCTGTAATGTGGGCTTCAGTATTTTTGCTCCAACTGGTGACTCTGCACCTCAAAGATAAAGGTTTCACTTGAATCAGTTACTCAGACAAGGGGGCACTAATTCAGTGCAAGGGTGGCTTAAGGAAGGGGGGTGGTTAATGTTCTGTTCCTTTGTACTCTAAAAAGATAAATTGCTTTCATCAGTGTTAAGCCCTAAACTCCCTTGTGATAAAAGAGAGTAGGAGAAAGCTGGGCTGAATTCACCTGTCTCGGTGATGAGGTGGGTCCCAATATCCAAACTGAGAAAGGCAGTGCGTGGGACTGACAGGTTACGATGTTCTGCCAGACACTGCCACAAGGTGTCGCTGCTACCAAAATGATATTTTCTGCTTTCAAGAAAGCAGTTTGGAAAAATTCTGCTTCAAGCAGAGATTTCTCCAGTGAAGGAAATGGAGTTTTGGTTTCATCTCCCTATGACTGAATTTCATAGTCAGTTTAAAAAACTGTATCTACTGATACATAAGTCTCATACCAACGCATCTGGAAATCAATTGGCAATGGTAGGCTCTTGATAAATAGGTAATCAGCTGTTTACGATTAGGGCCAAAATAGACTTAAGGGCTTATAGAAGGCCTGACCTGAAAGAGGTTTGAGAGAAGAAATAGTCCAGTGCTCCATTTAACAGAGAAGGACACTGATCCCTAGAAAAGTGAAGCGACTCACAGTAAGCAGTAGGGCAGGAACTCAGACACTGTTTTCTGACTCCCAGGCCTGTGCTTTTATGTTTTAGAAAAAAAATCTATTTAGGAAACAACAGTATGCAGATCTGCCAGCCCCAGAACTTGGGGTGGGGATGTATGTGCGTGAGTGAGAAGAAAGGCAGTAATAAATGAACCATGTAAAAGCAGCAACAAATGTGCCAATTTTACTTTTCTATTGTAGGTAGCTCTGTGTACTTCTAGCAGAGGCAAATAAGCTGTAGAGCAGATCAAGTTCTGTGTTTGGAGACAGGAAGACCCGAGTTCAAAGCCTGTCACTGACATTTACTAGCTGAGTGACCTTAGGTAAGTCATTAATCTATCTCATACTCAATCTCCTCATGTATAAAGTAGGAATAATAATACCTATCTCACAGTGTTGTTGTGAGTGTCAAATGTAAACATGTAAAGCATGATGCAAACCTTCAAGCATTATACAAATGCTAGCTATTATTATTATTAATGCATTTCTACCTCTTCCAAATGATGTAGGCATTGCAATAGCCTGGACTGTTGGTTTCTTTGCACCTTTTTCACTCCTCTCCAATTCACCTACCACACAGTGGCCAAACTGATATTGCTAAAGCATTTGCTTGACTCTGACATTATTTTTTTTTTAAATAAGTTTTTATTCATGTCTCTTTTTTAACATTGCCAAGTTTCTTCCAGGATCCCTCTTCTTCTCCCTCTGAATGCCATCCCATAAAACAAATAGTATTTTTAAAGACCAAAAAAAAAAAAAATTAGCATAACCGATCAGTACATAGAAAAAGCCTGAAAATATGTGCAATGTTTAGCAGTTGTGGGCCTCCTGCCTCTGCAGAGGACTGGAGTGGTACTGACACTATTTTCTTCAAGAAGCGTCAATGGCTTCTTTAGGTTAAAATCCCATCTCTCTCTCTCTGTCTGTCTCTGTCTCTCTCTCTCTGTCTCTGTCTCTCTGTCTCTGTCTCTGTCTCTGTCTCTCTCTCTCCCCCTCTCTCTCTCCCCCCCCTTCCTCTTCCCTCCCCTTCTGTCTTTCTTTTTCTCAACAATCTTGCTGCTAGGACAGTGCTTGGCACATAGGTGCTTAAAAATATGCTTGTTGGCCGATTGTTCTACAATCAATCGAGCTGGACCCAGAAGCCTTTCGCATTTGCTGTCCCTTTGGGAATTCCCACTTCCAGACAGTCTGTGTAGTGCAAAGATTGTAGGACCTGAAGCCAGGAGAGATGTGGGTTTGAATCTCAGTTCTAACAATTGAATGTGACTGTAGATGAGTCATCTAACTTCTTTTAATCTTCAATTCCCTCAGGTGTAAAATGAGGATAATTATATCTATAGCACCTGCCTCACAATGTGGTTGTGAGGATCAAATATGACAGTGGAGGCAAAGTACCAGTTATTTTTGTGTTCAGCTCTGAACAATATATATGAATTAGGAAAGACATTGCTAAGCTATAGAGCATCCAGGAGAGGGTGACCGAGAGGTGCTCTGAGATCATTCATTGGGAAGATCAAACACTGAAGGAACTGTGGATGTTTAGCCTGGAAAATGGATGATGTAGGAGGGACAGGATAGCTATTTTCAAGCCCTACAAGACTGGCATGGACGTGAGGGAATAATCTTTTTCTATTTGGCCAGAGAAGACAGAACTAGGAATGATACAAGGAGAAAAATTGATGTAAAGAAAAACTTGCCAACAAATAAAGCCATCCCCTAATGGGATGGGCTACCTCAGGAGTCAGTGGGTTCCCCCTCCCTGGAAGTATTCAAGCAAAGGCTGAATGACCGTTGGTTGTTGATCACTATGTTTTAGAATGGAGAAATTGCCAAATGGTGTATGTTCCTCAGTAGAGGAGGAGAGGAACTCTGGAGCCTGGGCTAGTGATGGTGGTGCTAGAGGGAATAGAAGGGCCAAAGCTGAGGCCATGGTGAGGATGGAGAGGGCGCTTCAAAAATGTTAGTGTAGTTTTAAGCTATGAAAGCTCAAAAAGTTAACACTTCTGGAGCACCCTCTGTAGGGAGGCAGCCCAGGGCTGAATGTCATCATCATCCCAGCAGAGGAGCCCTTATGCCTTATCCCAAGGAGCCCCAGTCTTTACCCCATATCCCTAGCTCTAAAGTAACTGCTAGTGGGGACTTTGAGCTGAAGGAAGTTACAGAAAGTGGGGAGGAGGTGAACTTCCTACCTCTTCCATAGAGCCAGGGGGAAATGTGTTCCTGATACTGCAAGTTGGAACTTTGAGCCTTTAAAGTTTTCCCTCCCTTACCTCGAATGTCAAATCAATTGATCCTACTTCTTCAACATCTCCTGTATTCCTCTCCTTTGCCACTGCCATTAACCTAGTGCATGCCTTCATTGGTACAGATAGCATCCTAACAGATCTTTCTCTCTCCCCCCAGTCCACCCTTCCTGTTGCTGCCAGACAAATCTTTACACATGGTCAGATCACCTTTCTGTGCCCAGATCTTCAGTGGCCCTTTTTTGGCCACTGAATAAAGTTTATATTCTTTTATTTAGTGTGAAGGCCCCCTACCACATGAGGCTACCCTGCCTTTCCAGTTTTATTTCATATTGCCGTTGGTTATATGATTTATACATTAGCTAGTTAGATGGTGCTTGAATAGAGTGCTGGGCCTGGAGTCAGGAACTCTTGAGTTCAAATATGGCTTCAAATACTTACTATGTGACCTTAGCCAAGTCACTTAATCTCTGTTTGCCTCAATACTTCAACTAAAAAAGGAGGATAATAATAGATCCTATTATTGTTGTTGTTAGGATCAAATGAAATGACTGTAAAAAGCTTAGCATAGTGCCTTTTACATATTAGGCATTATACAAATGCTAGCTATTATTGTTATTATTGCTACCATTACTATTATAATCAAACTAGACTACTTTCTCTTCACCAACATTCCTCATGCTTTTCTCTTTGCATGGCCTTGCCATCTTCTTCGCTGGTCAAATGCCTACCCATCCTCAGAAGCCCAACTCAAATGTCAACCTCGCTAGGAAATCTTCAGTTCCATGTTGGATCTCACAACCTCCCACCTTGCCACACTTTTTTTTTTTTAACATCTTCCTAGTTCATTTGCCATGTGTTAGAGCATAGGGAGGCAGCAATGTATTCCAATTCCAATTCCAGTTTATCTTGAAGTCAGAAGTCCTAGGTTCAAGTCCTGACTCCAAAACTTGGGTGATCCTGGGCAAAGGCTGTTGGTAGAGAATAGCAGGAAGAGGTTCTGACTTCAATTCTTGCTATTTAGGGTCATACGGTCTAGAATTGGAAGGGTCATTAGAGAATGTTTAGTCCAATGTTATCATTTTACGGATGAGGAAACGGAGGCCCAGAGAGATTAAGTGACCTCTGTAGTATCAGAGGTCATCCTGATTTGAACCCAGGTCTCATCTCACTTCAAACTCTCCACCACAATCACCTATGTGACCTTGGGTAACTCAAAACCTCTCTGATCTTAATTTTCTTATCTGTTGAAAAAGAGGTTTGGATGATGTGACTATTTCTATGACCCTTACAGATCCTGGGATTCTAAATCATTTAATTTCTCTGAATCTGTTTCCTTCTCTGTAAAAGATAATTTTAATACTTACACTAACAACCTCACTGGGTTATCGTGAGGAAAGGCTTTGAAAACTTTACATAAATATCAGTCATAATTTTGCATTGTGGTTATATGTTTGGATATCAATATATTGCTATCCAGCTAATCACAGGCAACAACTATGTTTTCTTTAACCCTTTTTAGATTAGCGAAGGCTGACAATGAAAGTATTACTATCCCCATTTTACAGATAAGGAAACTGAGAAGCGGAGTGACTTACCTAAGGCCACACGAGGGTTTGTTTAGCACAGGCTCCTTGGCTCTTTGCCTTGATCTCTTTCCGTAGACTGTCTCTTACTGGAAAGCTAAAGGGATAAACCATCTCCTTCACTAACATTTTTCTTTTGTAAGCTCAGCAAAGAGGACAAGAAGCAATCATGTTGTCTCTTCCTGTACTTTTCATGAATGCCGTCCCCTATGACTGGGAGGCTGCTTCCTGACAAAATATCGAGGATTCTAGTTTCGCTCCAGACATTCCTCCTTCGCTTCCTTTATTCACTCTTCTAACTGCTGCCCGAGATCATAAAACCTTTCTATTCTCTTTTCTGGGATCCCCCATGTAGTTACTGAAGAATCAGTCTCTCTTTCTGAACCCTATTATTTTGCCCAATAGTGTTTCTTCACTATATTAGAAGCTTTTTTTTCCCCACCTGACTGAGGAAATCATCAGTCTCTCTGCTGGTCCCCCCTCCCCCAGGGGATTTCTTTGTGGGATTTTCTTTCCCCTCTTTGTACCTATGTTGTTTTTCATTATTCTGGAACATTTCTAGCATTTCTGCGGTGATAAGGTGAAGGAAGGTGGGCTCATATGTAATGTCTCATTTAGGCATCTTATCAGAGATTTCATACTTTCATAGATTTAGGAGGAGACCTTAGGGTCATCTGGACCAATCTCCTTATTTTGCAAGTGAGGAAACTGAGGCTATAGAGTTTAAATGACTTACCTAAGGTTGTAGAACTTAGTGAATAGCAGAGCTCACACTTGAACCCAGGACCTCTGACTCCATACCCAAGGGTCTCTTCCACTATACCATGCCCCCTTTGATGAAGCAGATGGACTCAATCTACAGGGTTATATTGATGATAACATTCATGTTGGAAGGGGAAAAAAGGAAGAACTTATCTTTTATCTTTAAATCCATGAATCAGGTAGACACCAGTAACTTTCCTAACAAAACTCTATTTGATGTTTGTAACTTTGAGTATCTTGGTGTTTAGATTTTTGGAGAGGAAAGCTCATTTGAAGTTTTGCAGAGTGGGGGGCTGTGGGTTGTGGATTGGCCTTATCAGATCATAACATCCTCACAGTGGCCCACACATTAAGATCCCATCGATGTTGTGGGGAACTGCCTGCGCAGGACAATGGAACAGTGAGCTTCAAAACCCTTGGAGATTTGAAACTCTGTTTCAGGGACTTGCACCCAAGTGATTATGGGTTGTTTTAGCTTTGTCATGGTTTTGCCTCTTTGTAGGCCTTGCTGTTTGGATGCTGTCATGTTATGGGATACAGAAATGAACATAGACACAACTATAAAAAGGAGACAGAGCTATATGGTGGGAAAAGGAGTGAACTTGTTGTCAGAAGATCTGGGCTCAAATCTTGGCTATGACAACTATTTGTCGTGTGACCCTGGGCAAATCAATTCACCTTTCTGAGCCTCCAAATTCAAGTCTTGCCTCTGCCAATTACTATGTGTGTGATCTTGGATAAGTTGCTTAAGCCTCCATTTCGTCATCCGTAAAATGAGAGGGTTAGAGAAGATGATTTAAAATTCTATATCTGGAACAATGATCCCTATGGTCTCTAGAGAGATTCCCAAATTCCAAAAGGCAGCCAGTTATTCTGCAAATGTTTTTTTAAGTGCTTACTGTGAGATAGGCTTTGTACTAAATGTTAGGGATACATAGAAACAAAAGACAATCCCTCCTCTCAAGGAGCTTACAATCTAATGGGGGAGACAATATGTAAGCAAATATGTATAAACAACAAAAAAAATGACTTGCCCAAGGCCACACTGGCAGTAAAGTGACAGTGCTGAGATTTGAACCCAGGTCTTCTGACTTCAGCTCCGGAGCTCTTTCCATTCCACAACATTGTACTTGTTGGGAGTTGTGAGAAAATCACTTTGTAGGCTCTAAAAGGCTATATAAATTTCAGTTGTTTTAGAATTACAATTGCTTAGGACCTGGGGATATGAAACTAATATTTAGGTGATGTCTGTATGAACCAGAGCCCTCTGAGAGGGACAGCATGGTGTGGCACAAAGAACCACCGACTGGAGTGAGTTGGGGGTAGGCATGTCAGGAAACTTAGATCTTGTTCTGGTTCTACCATTAACTAGCTGTGTGACTGGATCAGTCACTGAAGCTCTCTAGGGGCTCAGCTTCCATGAACATAAAATAAGAAGATTTGGCTATATGATCTCTAAGATTCCTTCCAAGTTGAATGTTCTATGGTCCTATATACTTTGTACAAAGGTAGAAGCTAGTAGCTGCAGGCAGGTCTGGATCCCATGGAAGAACTGCAGTGGAAGGCCTATAGCTGTGTCATATGAGGAATGAGACAACTGTGATTTCAGGCAGATTGTGATAGCCCCAAAATAAGCATTAAAGCATACTCACTTTTACTTTTTTTATTTTTAAAAATTAATTAATTTTTAGTTTTCAATAATCACTTCCATAAGCTTTTGAGTTTTAAATTTTCTCCCCCTCCCTCCCTGTTTCCCTCCCCAAGATGGTGTGCCATCTGATATAGGCTCTACATATACATTCCTATTAAACATATTTTCACATTGTGATATTGTAAAGAAGAATTTGAATCAACAGAAGGAACCACAAGAAAGAAGAAACAAACAAAACAGAAAAAAAAATAAAAGAGCAAATCGTATGCTTCCATCTGCATTCAAACGCCATAGTTCTTTCTCTGGATGTGGACATTTTCCATCGTGAGTCTTTTGGAGATGTCTTAGATCGTTGCATTGCTGAGAAGAGCTAAATCCATCAAAGTCAGTCGTTGCACAATGTGGCCGTTACTGTGAAGAGTACTTACCTTTAGAAATGGCTTCTGGGTTAATATCCACAAACTGAGAAGGGAGATATATTCATCTGTTCCTGGAAAAGGCTTTGTTAGAGCTTGAGGAATGCTATATTCTTATTATTGATGTTAAAATCTGGCAAGCAATATATTAATTTTCTGGCGTTCCTCACTTTACAATAGAACTCCTACTCCTTTTCCATGGAAATCTGTTAAAAATGGATAGAACACCGGTCCTGGAGTCAGGAGGACCTAAGTTCAAATTTGACTTCAGACACTTGATATGTTCAGCTGGGTGTGTTGAGGTTTAGGGGTGCTGGGACCCCAAAATCACAACACAAGGGTCCTGCCCAAAAGAATTCGACCCAACCCTTCATTCAGCTAAAGACAAGGTTTATTAGAACATCCTTCATATTGGGCAGACTCTTAAGGAGTCTGAACATTAGTGAGCTATTGGCTAAATTATAAGAATCTGAGCAGCGGCTAGATTTTAAGAATCTGAGCACTTTAATGGAGACAAGATTGACCTTATATACAGAAAAACTGTGGGAGGGATCTAGGAGTGGCCAAGTAGTCTGCTGGGGATGGTGAGGTAATAGAATACCAGGGACCTGGACCATGAAGCCAAGGGAGAATGAAGCCTAGCTAGGATTAAGGGTGGGAAGTGGCCAGGAGCCAGAGGGAGGTAAAACAATGAAGGGCTAGGCTAAATTAAGGGTAACAGAGAATTGGGAGATTGTGTGTAGCCAGTTGATGGGATTATGGCCTCAGGCAAATGCCAGAGATTGGGCCATGGAAAGTCCAGGATTTTTCCTTTCTGGGGTCCAGATCCCAAACCCATCAGGTGATCCTGGGCAAGTTACTTAACCCTGATTGCCACTCCCCCCCAAAAAATATATTGAAAAAAAGAAATTTTAGTAGATCAAAGCTAGATCTCTGAATCATATAAAGAAATATCTGGAAAACTGAGACACATTCAACAATGGGATTCCCCCTAAGTTTCTTGCAGATTTATATATAGATTTGTCTGATTTCTTTCATGTAGAAGTCTTTCTTCTGCTTTGTGAAAAAAAGAATGAAAAGGCACCCTTTAAAGAACAATGCAGAAATAGAATGCAAACCTAACTCCTGGCCCTGCAGTCTCTAAAGAAGAGATGATTGAGGTTTCTACCTCTTGCTTGTGCTGCCAGGGACACACCAGCATGAGTGTTCAATTTGAGATGGGATATGGGTCCTTGATAATAATAATAATAATAATAATAATAATATTTCTATATAGTACTTTACCTTTTAATAATAATAATAATAATAATAATAACTAGCATTTATGTTGTAATTACAGACTTGAAAAGCAATTTACGTGTTATCTCATTTGATTCTTAAAGTAACTCCATGAGATAGTATGTGCTATTCTTATCTTCATTTTAGAGATGAGGAAACTGAGGCCAAGAGAAGTTAAATGACATGTCCAGGATCACATAGCTAGAAACTATCTGAGATAGGATTTAAACTTTGGTCCTCTTAATTCCGCGTCAACTATTCTATCCACTGCACCACCAAGGTGCCTCTGCTTATACCATCTTCCTTAAAAGGCCCTATAAAGTACATTGTTTAGGTGTTAATGAAGTGACTTACCCACAGTCACACATCTAGTGGGCCAGGACTCAAACCTGGGTTTCTCCTGACCCCATTCCAGCTCTTGGTAATATACAATGCTGTGCCATTCTCCCCCACTCCACCCCCAATCCTGCCTCCATGCCCTGTCTATTCCTCTGCTGCATGTTGCTACCCCTGTGTTGTCCAAGGACCTTTCTCCTCACCCCACTCTTCCCAAACACAGTTCTAATTTTCACAGGAATGGGATGTGCTTCCAGGTTCAAGTGGAATAACAAAAGGAATGCAAAGGCAGCTCTTGATTTCACTAAACATTTCCAGGTTTTTTTTTTTCCAGTCCATCCAGGGAAACATGGAAGTAGCAGCTTACTGATGGACAAGATCCAAAATATGGGAGCTAGCTGCTGACCACATGAATGACCTCCTTCTGCTCATAGCACAAAATAGAGCATAGCTCAAAAGAGAAAGAGGGGGAGAGACAGAGACAGAGAGATATAGAGCAGTAATGGGAGAGATAGATACAGAAAGACAAACACAGAGAAGAGAGACAGACAAGCCCAGAGAGACAGAGGCAGAGGGAGGCAAAGAGACAGAGAGAGAAGGGGGAAGAGGAGAGACAAAGAGAAATACAGAAAGAGCAACTGAGTGATATAGAGAGCCAGACACAAAGAGATAGGTAGAAAGAGACAGACAGACAGACAGATACACACAAGGAATTCCTTGAAGTACTTTCCCATTTTGAATGTCGCCAAAGATCTTAGTACCTACTATAGCCTCTCCCTAATTTGACTAAGGTATACAGGGAATCCCAGTTATTAAAGAGCCATGACGTGGGAAGAGACAACTTGAGATGGTTGACTGGCATTTCATAAAGGTCACAGGGCAACCACAAAAGGGCTTGGACAGAAGTAATAGTTGCTCTTCTGCTATACAGGGAGGAAAAATTCAGATGCAGAAAATCATAAGACTAAAGAGGATTTCAGAGGTTTGGGTCTCCATCCACCCCCTTCCCACACTGCAGAAAGGGCTGCATTAAAAAATCATTCAAAAAACCAAGAGAAGATAGAATGAACCCCATAAAACTGGTCCTATTTTGGAAGCTATGAATGTTTCAGCCAGCTGGCATCAGCCTCCTCATGCATGGGATCTGAGCAGACACTCCAGAATAGCACAAAGCCCTTTTCATACTTTGGTTTTTCCTTACCTATGGGATTAGTTTTCCTTGCTTGCTTCTCAAAAGACAATGTTATATTTTGAGCAGAAGCTTTGTGCCAATGAAATAAATCCTGGACCAGCAGTTAGGAGAACTAGATTCTATCACTGTCTAGCTATATAATCTTGTTGCTACTTATTTACTTTGATACTTAGTTTGCTCATCTGTAAAATGGGGATACTTGTTCATTCAACTAACTGTGTGCAGATTGTTTACCTTATAGGTAATATAAAAAAATTTGTAAAGCCTTCTATTAATTTACATTCATTCTCATTGGAGGTAAGGAAAGATGATAAACATCTTATTTTACTGTTTAATGCAAGTACAGGATGTAAGATGAGACCCTCTGAAAATACATATAGAAACCCGGTCCCTGTTGGTGCACTGTTGGCCTCTTAATCAAGACCTTTTGGAGGGGAAACAAAGATAACAATGTTACCTTAATAGTTTCATAATAATAAATTACTTTTGTGTAATATTTAAGTTTGCAAAGTGCTTTATATATTTTATTTGATCCTCACAGCAACCCTGTAAGGAAGGTGGCATTATTATCCCCATTTTACAGATGAGGAAACTAAGGTTGAGAGTGGTTAAGTGATTCACTCAGCTAGTAAGTGTCTGAGGAAGGATTTAAACTCAGGTGTTCCTGACTTCAAGTTGGGCACTCTATTCACTATGCTACCTAGCAGCTATACTGGATGTGGAAATTCAAACAGACATAAGAAATGGTGGAAAATGATAGAATTTCTTTTTAAAAATTTAAATTTAATTATTCATTAAAATGTTTTTATTGATATATTTGTTTTTATGTCATAATTTCCGAAAATATTCCTTCTCCTCTACCCAGTGAGCCATCCCTTTTAATAAAAAATAACAACAGAAGCGAACAAAAGCGGAACAAAACCTACATATCAATAGACAGTTTAGGAATGTTCCACAAGCATTCTCCCCCACCTCTGCAAAGAAAGGAGGAAGGTGCATTTTTTCTTCCTTTAGGAGAAGAATGTCTAGTAAGGACTTGAAGCAAAACAAAGATGGGCTGTCCACAGTGGAAAAGAGTGGCATGGCCCGCCAACCCCACCCTCGTGTATTATGATCGGCAGCTTTCCCTCTTTATTGCTTTGCTTAATTTGGTCTGCCAGTTTTCCAGGAGTCAGACACAACTCCCAATAAACTCTTTGGTGCCTCTTGCTAATGTTACCCAGAAATGATTAACATTGGCTGCAAGATGTAATTTTAGTGTCCATCTTGATTTAGGAGTCTGGCAACATAGTTCCCTGTGATGACAGCAGAAAATAGGCTTTTGGCTGGATGTCTAGGATGTATTTAAAAGTATGACATATACCAGAAGTTACACAGGGCAGGTACTAAGTCTGAGATCTGATACCTCTTTTGGATGGGCATGGGCAGAAGGCATTGAGAAATTCACTCTCTGTTGGCAGAGTACAGAGAAAGTCCAGGGATTTTGTTTTAGTTGAATGCTTCATGTAACCATCAAAAAGCATCAGATAGGTAGCCATTCAATTCAACAAATCTTTCTTATGTGTACAGCAAATATAATACCCTGTTCTTGAGACCTGAATGTCACAAGACAGTTTCCAACACATGGTCATGCAGTCTTGGCTCAAAGACTCCCAGGGGACCTTCTGAGTCAACCCATTCCACTTGTGGACATTATGAATTATGAGGAAGTTTTCCCATACATCAAGATGACATTTGTTTCTTTTCAACTTCCACCTTCCCAGTTTTGCTCTCTTGAGCTAAGCAGAAAACGCCTAGCCCATCTTCCATGTGAGTCTTCCAAGTAATCAAGGGTGGCTGTCGGGTCCCCCTAAAGCTTTCATTGTCCAGGCTGATGTTGCTGATTGCTTCAACTCATCCTCAAATGGCATGACCTTGAGACCCCTTACCTTCCTGGTTATCCTCTTCCACATGCTCTCCAGCAGTCTTCTAAATGTAGTGCCTAGAGCTGAACCCAGTCCTCCAAATGTGGTCTGATTAAATTCTCACTTCCTTAGCCCTGCACGTGGTATCTGTCTTGCTGCAGCAGAGAAGGAAAGGGGAATGGAGGGGATCAAGCTAGGTGGTATGGGGTAGATAGATAGATAGGGAGATAGAGCACTGGACTTGGAGTCAGAAAGACTTGAGTTCAAATCTTACCTCAGGTACCAGCTATGAGACCTGAGACAGTCACTGAGTGTCTCTCAGCCTCAGTTTCCTGATCTGTAAAATGGGGATAATAATAATAATAACATCTACCTAATGAAATATTGAACTGTCCTTTTTATATGCTTGCTCTCCATCTCCCAGTTTAGTTGCAGAATTAAGAATAGTCAAATATTTCCTTCAAAGAGTTGTTGTTTTTTAAGTGAGAGCAATTTGTTTATTCTTGGCCAGAAGCAGAAAACACCCAAGTGAATGTCAATTCACCTCCACATAAATGTTTGTGTTTTTTTCTGGGCTTTGTACTCAAGAGTAGAAGGTAAATGTTTACAATTCAAGAGGAGTTTTAACTTTTTCCTATTTCTGGTTTTTAAGATACTTTGTGAAGGCATTTTTCAAAGCTTAGCATTTAAACTGACAACAGGTTCAGCAAATTCTTATTGCCTAGTTTATTATCAAGCATTAATCTTCATCGGGGCTCTTAATTTTTTTGTATATCGTGGACCCCTTTGGCAGTCAGGTGAAGCCTATGGACTCCTTTCTGAAAATAATGTTTTTAAATGTAAAAATTTAAAATATCCAATATTACAAAAGAAATCAATTATATTGAAATACAATGATCAAAATATTTTTAAACAAATTTTGAGATCCCTCAAAATCTATCCACAGAATGCTCTGGCATCTGTGGACCCCAGCTTAAGAAACTGCTGTCTACATAATGACTTAAGTGAGTGCTTCCCATCTTACCATTTTTCTCAACTCAGTCCTTTGAAATTAGTTTAAGGGAGCTTTGGGGAAAGAGCTATTTGCCTTCAATCTCCCTCTGTCCCTCCCCCAGCCAGGAGTTGTTGTGCCCTTTCACTTGTTCCCAAAGTTAAGAAGCAAATAAGAGGATCAAAGAAGGGAAGTATGCTGGAGGGGGCATTTGTCTTGGAGGGCTGTATATAAGGGAAGACAATGGCAAAGAGTGCAGGATTATAAAGAACTCTCAGAGGTAGTAGCTAGAGGAAATACAGGTTTGTTTAGGGAAAGATTATGGAGGGAGGGGTGAGGGAGAGGATGAGAGAAGAGAATTGATCATAAGATAGGAGGAAAGTATGGGACTACTCTGAGAAACATCTGGTATAGCACAGGCAAGAGAAAGGGTAATACAAATGATTACAGTCATGGCCCAAAGTCATCACACCTACGACATGGACCTCCTATTAGTCAAGGGAGACCCCATCTTTGCCCTCCTCAAGCCCCAGTGAAGGAAAGATGTCCTGGGAAGGGGTGACAATCTCATTTCTCCATAATGGATGAATGAATGAAAATGTACCAGGGACTCTGTTAAACTTTGGAGATGCCACTACAAAAGCAAGATAGCCCTCAAGAAGCTTACATTCTAATACATGCATAATCTAATGAGGGGTGAGGGAGGGATGAGTACATATAGAGGAATGGCCAGGTAAGAGGAGGGTGAATCCCTTTCCTTCTTTATACATTATAGATAAGGAGCATGTAGCCCTAAGACACTGGTTTTTACCCTCTAAAACTTGTGCATAAAATCAGAGAAATGTTCATCATATTGACCTTCAAACTCCTCTCCTGTCCTGGTCTAGGAAAGGGGAAAAAATTGGCCAAAGAGCCCAGGTGGAATATAAAACCAGAAAGGGCATGGGGGCAAAACTTCTTTTTTGTCCAGAGAACTTTAAAATCTGTGAGACCTGTTAAAAGTACAGAAAAGTCCCTTCACGTAGAAGCCTCACTGTACCAGTGCTTGAGTTCATGATAGCAATAGTCTGTCCGCTTCTGAATTTGGGCTATGGTTAGTCATTTTTCTTGAAGGAAAAAAAGTATATATATTTTCTTCTTTGAGACAATTCTCTTTATAAAGGTTTTAGGATTGTCATTCTTGACTGAGTGTTACTGAGCAGTTGGAGGGCATTGAATCTGCCTGGTCTTTGTATTGAGTCAGGATCTTTCTCTCTCTGCCCCCATATCCAGGAAAAACCAAGATAGATGACAGCCCTAAAATTCTATGGGTAAAGGAATTTACTTGTTCTTAGGAAATACTAATTTTTTTTTTCAGTTTCCATACCTAACAGAATAGTAATCTGGTATAGACTCTGATACATATCTGATAGACAAAAAAAAAAAATCATGAGTATGGTTATGTTTTGTTTTGTTTTTCCCTAAGACTAACAAGAAGCAACCCCATTGGGGGAAAAGTAGAGAAGAATGGTAGGGAATGTGGATAATTGAATAATCACAGTCATATTGGTTTCATTAGATAAGAGGAAAAAATAGTAGGAACCCTGCTTTCTGAATGCATTGAATATTCTCATTCCGCAGTTTTTAGCTCAGGGTACATCTGAACTACCTCTTTATGCCAGAGCACTTACCATTGCGTGCACCTTGCTCAATATACTTTATACCATCTGGTTAAGGCTTTGTTAGGTAAGTAATGTGTCTCTCTAACAGTTGTGCCATATAAAATTCTGACATAAGCTCCATCTTAAGTCTATTTGCTCAGCCGATCCATTCTTTCCAGCAAATAATTCACTTTATTACCTTTCCATTTACTTTGCTCATAAATTCATCTCCCACTCTGACATTTTACATACTTGGCTCCCGTAGACCGAATCGCTGAGACACAAATGGTCAAATGATCTAACACACCATTAATGCCTTCCATGATGCATAGTGTCTAGGACTGAACCACAGCAATCTACCTTCTCAGTTCATTTGTCTGTGTATTTTAAGATGAAATTCAGAAGGTGCTTTTTCAACATGTTAAATTGTAGAGTCTTTAATCCTGAGAAGGAACTTCTTTAAAAAATCCTCTTGAAACAAACTGAGATGAGCACATATTTGTTTTACATGGTTGTTCTATCAGAAAGGCATAGAGCCTGGCCCTCAAAGAAATTAGGCTAGCCATAAAAGAACTCTGATGACAATTTTAAAAATAGGCAAATAAAAATGGAAACCACTGCATAACCAGTGGCTAGTCTAATGCTAGTTCATGTATTGCCCTCTTAAGGTTGATGGTATTCTGAGCAATGAGGATCATCCCCATCTATAGGAATTTATATACTTAGTCAAAAAACACTAAGTGCCTACTATGTGCCATGCAAGGTCATAGGGTCATACAGTTACAGATCTAGACCTGAGAAGAACCTCAAAACTCATCTGGCTCAAGCCCCTTATTGTACAGAGGCAGAAACTGAGGCCTCCATCTACAAAGTGATTTCCTCACGACTCTATGGGATAGGAAATATAAGTGTGGTTATCATGAAATTGCAAATAGGGAAAATATTTCTCTGAGGTTAAGTGAATTGTCCGGGGTCAAATAGCTAGTAAGTATCTGGGGCTAGGTTTTAATCTTTCCTGATTCAAGTGTTCATATGCTTTCTACTATGCCTTACTGCACAGGGAAAGGACTAGAGGGGAAAAAATGGATATAAATATACTTTGAGAATCCTTCTTTAAGACAACTTGTCTTTCTAAGCTTGTTATACATCACTCAACTTCACATACGCTAAGACCCAGTCAATGAGTCTTCTAGTTGCTCCTCACGCACGACATTCTATCCCTCATCTTCCTGCATTGTATAGATGTCCCCACGCAAGCAATGGCCTCCCCCCTTACTTTTCTGAACTGGAATCCTATCTTTCTTCAAAGCTTCACTTGAGTGTTTCTTTCTACATGAAGACTTTATTGACTTTTCCCCCTACCAACATGCTGGTGTGTCATCCTCTTCACCCAAATTATCTTAGAGTTGGAGTTGTAAGGGATCCTCCAGGCCACCTAGCCCCACTCCCTTATGTGTGTATGTGTTACTTCCCTTGGTAGAATGTAAGCTCCTTGAGGACAGGGTTTATTTCATTATTGTAATTGTATCCCCAGTGTCTAGCACAGTGAATAGAACATAACAGTCACTAAATAAAACTTGTTTATTGACTATTTTTCTTTTAAATTTTAAATAAGATTAATTTATTTACCTATCATTTTGGGGAAACCAAAGTAGAAAGCACTCAAACCCTTGTCTGTACTGTTTAGTGACAGATGATTTGCTTTTTCAGATGGGTTTTTTTTTTTTTTGTCCTCATGAATATCAGCTCTCAAAAAAAAATTTCCTGAGATCAGACTTTTGTAAACTGTTAGGAGAAAATGAGCGGCTCATAGCAGCTATAAAGAAGCAAGCGAAAAGATAGATCCTTAAGAAATTACATCAATTAAGTCATGGTTTTGTACACCACATGTGAAGTTAGCAAATCTGATCTGAGCAGGGCAAAATGGAACACTAGGCCCAATGGCAGTTGTACCCAGGACAACCCTGTGCCCCCTAACTTTTCCTCTTTAGTGAATTATGAATTATGCATGCTATTATCTAGGCTCTAGAAAATAAGGAATAGCAATAGCTATCACCAATTAAATTTGGGAAGGATGAGATACTGGAGAAAGAAGGGCAGCACATGGCTGATGCATGTTTATTGACTATTAAATGGCATTCCAATAGCCTTCCAGCAGTGTTGCTACCAAAATTTGTTTCTAACCCAAAGCGAGTATCTCTTCCAAACTGTATTTCCCCTAACATCAAGCAATGCTGGCTCCAATGATATGGAAGCTGACATATATAAATATATATACACATATACATATACACACATATGTATTATGTGTGTATATATACACATGTAACTATACATACATACATATATATGCATGTATGTATGATTGTCCAATTCATTATATATTTTTTAAAATATGTATTATATACATAATCTTATTTGCTTCTCAGAACAACCCGTTGAGGTAGGCAGTGGAAATACAATTATCCCCATTTTACATATGAAGAAACTGAGCCTCTCAGAAGTGAGGTGACTTGCTTAAAGTTACAGAACTTGTGAGTAGCAGGACTGAGAAACAAACCAATGTTTCTGAATCCAAGCCCAGGGAACTTCTGATCACACATGCTTTCATGAAAATAGAGGAGGGTAGGCTCAAACCAACATTCTAGGTCAGAGAATAGTGAGTTACTCCTGCTCTTAGTACTAATTGTGTAAAACCACGGTTGAATACACTGTTCCATATAGAGCTGACTTTTTACCCTGACTTTTTATCTGACTTACTCAAAACTTGAGTGCAGCCTGTAATTCAGTAGTCCATTTTTCACATGTTGGTAGGACGTGTCCTAACAACAGGCAACAAATAGTAAAAGAATCTATGCAACTCGATTTCAACTGCACAGGAAAGAATACCTTGGAGGTTTCTCATTTATGGCTTCAGAACAGTCTGTCTTTCAGTAAAGATGCTATAACATATAGGAAGATGGAGAGGAAAAGAATAATGATGAAGTGAGAAAGAAAAAGAGACCAGTGGTGATAAACATGAATCAAACATCTTAATTTAAATAGTGAAATATGAAAAAGTTCAAAGTAAATATAATTATTACAATAATTGTATTTTAGTATATAGTAGCATATCTACATATACATACGTATACATGCACAAATACACAAATATTAGAAATATTAATATAAAACAGTACAAAGTATCACATTATATAATACAATATAATGCATTGCATTATAGACAGCATAATATATAATATATTATTATGTATTATATTATTACAATATATTATTTAATTATTATAATTCATTAAAATTATATATAACATGATACAAATTATCATGTTACATTATTACATATCATATATTACATAAAATATAATACAGCATATTATATAATATATAGTATAATAGTATATTATTATATCATATTACTATATGTAATATAATATAATACAATGTATTATATATAATTTTTTTCCTTTCAGGTACCTGGAGATAGGATCAGCTAGGATCAAATCTCCCTTCCCCCAGAGATCTGTTTAATCCACAGCCTATGTTTTTCTATGGGGCAAATTCTCATATTGTATTACAAAGGCTGGTAATCTGAACTTAAAAGATCCACACAGAGCTTACAAAATAAAAGAGGTTTTTTTTTATCCAAAACTTCAGGAAAATAATGGGTTTAAAAGTCTTTTGGAAGAAGATTGAGGAAGATTGGTTATCAAGAAAGGGATGATATTTCTGATAATATTTAGTTTAATTTTATTGCTGAGAGGCTTTAGAGTTCATGTAGTCCAACTTCCCTTTTACAAAGGAGGAAACCGAGACCCAGAGGTGTTTTAGTGATTTGCCCAAGGTCACATAGCTGGTGACGAGTTGAACTGAGAGCTCAGCTTTTCTTATGCCCAGTTTTGTGTAAGTTCCACAATACTATTCCTAAGAATGCCTGAAATCAAGTGAGAATAAGGGAATATTTTATTTGGAGTCAGAGTACCTGGATTGGAATAATGGCTCTTTCTCTCATCAAGATGCTAAACTTTTTGAAGTCTCATTTTCTTCTTCTATAAAATAAGGTATTTGTATTACCTGGTTTCTATATTCTTTTCCAGCTTTAAATCTTTTGATCCTTTGTCTCTCTGGCTAAAAAGAACTTTGAAATGAAGCTTTGAATGCCCTTAGGAGGGAGTGTGGTGTAGTGGTCAGAACTCTGACTCAGAGAACCTGGATTCGGTTTCTCCCTTTGACGTAGCCTAACTGTGGGACCTTAGGCAAATCACTTCACTCCCTCAGTCTCCATTTCCTCACCTGTAAAACGAGGAGGTTGGATGAGACGGCCTTTGAAGTGTCTTTCAGCTCTAGCAGGTGATCTTACACAAATATGCAAAAGCCAATAACTGCCAATGTCAATTTTGTTCAGGGATTTGTAGCCAGCAAGGAGAAATCAGTATTTGCTGCAATAGAAAAATAGTAATAGTGATGAGGGGTCCATCATTCAGTTTCAGAAGCCTAGACCTTTGCCCCTTTTTGCCAAAAGGAATTTGGCTCCCATTTGTTTACAGACCCCAGAAAACCCTTAAACTTTTAGATTCCTTATAGACTCCCCTTATCTCCCTTTGAAAGCCCTAGCCCCACCTTTTGATCTTATTCAGATGCACCTTGGCCCCTAGCCCTAAAAAGAATCTGACTCCAAAACCCCTTCCCTTATCTCCCTTTGAAAGCCCTAACCCCACCTTCTGATCCTTTCAAACTTCTACCTTCCAGTTCCCTTCATTATCTATTTCCATTGTTTATTCAATCTCTCAGACCTTCCATTCTGAATTCTCATCTAGACCCCTTTCCCAGCCCTCTCCCCTGGCCACCCAAAGTTACTTTAGTGTATATAAGATCCACTCTGACCCCCATTCAAATGCTGAGACTTTCTCATGCCGGAAAGGCTGAGGCTCTCATGCCTGCTCGTTCCTATGGGCCTTACTAATGTTCGGATTCCTTAAGAGTCTGGCCTGTGTGATTTATGTCTAACAAACCTTTTCTCTGGCTGGAAGAAGATTTGAGTTGAATTCATTCAGGCAGAGCCCGGCGTCGCGATTTTGGGGTTCGAGCACCCCAAAACCTTTAGACCTCTTCAACAGGAGGCATCAAGAACAGAGTGAAGGTTAGTGGAACAACAGTTTTTAAAAACACCATGTGGGACTAAAACAAAGGTACAGGACAACCCCAAGGTGGCCAGAGGAGAGTATGTAGCCTGGAGTCTCAGCAAATCTTGAGGGAAACAAGGTTTGAGTTTCAGAGATCCAGAATTTTGTTGGCAATTTCTGTTTGGTGGAAAGGTATCGGTAATTACAAAACACGAGACAGAAAGTAGCAAAGAGGCATGGTAGGAAATGGGAAGCTTCACTGCTATCCAGCAGCACCATGGGGGAAGAGGGATGGTAAATTAGACCATCTAGGACTGAATCTGAAATTGGTAGACTTTGATCTATCTTTGCCACTTGAGCAAGTTACATTAGCTTGGAGGCAGTATTATATAGTGAGGAGAGGCTCTGGAATGAGATCTGGATTCAGATCCTGCTTCTGATGCTTATTGTCTGGATAACCTTAGGCAAGTTACCCACCCTCACTTGGCCTCAGTTTTCTAATCTGTAAAATGAGGGGATTGGACTAGATGATCGGTGAGCGCCTTGCAGCTCTAGGATCCTGTGATCTCTATGATAGGGCTGGACTCAGAGCCATTATTAGTAGGGTTATTGGCTGTTTTTCCCAAGGGCATGGGATTTTTGAGGGTGCTGACTGAATTTACACTCCTGAAGGTAGAAACAACTGACCTGGCCCCTTCACACTGGCCCAGCCCTGCCTTGATCCTTCTCCTGGCAGTCACTTCCTCAGTCACAGTCTTACAGTGTCTCATGTTTTCTCTCCTCATGGGGTATTCCAAGGTCCAAGGTCTCTCTCTCTCTTCAACTGTATTTGGCTTAGAATGTTGATTCAAGGATGGCTTTCATGCAGCTTGTTCCAGAAGTGTTTGCCCTGGGTGACACAATTGCGAGTTAAAACTCTGGTTAGACCAGTAGAGCTCCCTGGTTCCTTCCAATGTTTGATATTCTACGATCTCTATAATTTCAGGGACTGAGGAAATCCCTCTTGGTTTCATTTACTCCTTCCGCCACCTATTCTCTGATACTTGATATTTTTTTTTTTTACCAGAGGATACAGTCTTCTATTCCCCAATTAAAGAAAAGACGGAAAATGCAAATATCCTGGGAGACAGTATGCTTTATACTTAATTGGATGCATGATCTCTCTAGCACAAGCATTCCTTCCAATAGTGTGGGTGCTAACCCATTCTTGCCTTCTCCTCCTGAGTCGATCTTGTCTATAGCTCCCCATCCACCTCTCAGTCTACCTATATAACCTAGTATTTGCTTTAAATTCCTCTTCAGTTGTAAATGGGTGAGATCAAACTTTGCTATGAGAGAAGGGTAGAGAAAGTCCAGGGCTGCTGGGCACCAGATGAATAGAGGAGCACTATGATGGAGGGAAAAGGGGAACATGGAGGAAAGGAGGTTGTTCCCTCCTAGAGACTCCAGAGACAAACTTTGCAACTTCAGAGTTGGTCTGGTCCATCCCTGGATCCAATGGATGATGTTATATTGACCATATCTGTTTTGAGTCTTCACAGGTAACCCTCTATCATGAAATGAGTACATATATTTCAAGGACAGCAGACTCTTCAGGCATTAAAAATAAGTTCATTTATAAAAAAGAATATTAAAAAGTGTCCCCTCCATGTTACATTCTGAGCAGTTGCCTTTCTTGATGATCTCTCTCTAGTTCTTGTTTTACCCTCATGTACTCTGTGTTCCAGCCAAACTGGGCTGTCTGGCATTCTGAGAACACATTCTGTGCTTTCTCACCTCTGCACCTTCACTCATGTTGTACTGGGTCCTGGGAACGTACTCCCCTTTTCCCTCATCTTCACCTACCAAAATTCTGGCTATCCTTTAAAGTTCAGCTCCTCCTTTTGGAATCTTCTTTGATACTCCCAGCTGGAAATACTTCTGATATCTGATATCCGAACAACTTGTATTTTTATGTACTTAGTGTATTATTATTTGTATTACATTTATCTTTATACATGTTTAATCTTCCCACTAGATTGTCAGTCAGTCAATAAGCATTTATAAAGTACTTACTATATATTAGTCACTGTGCTAACCACTGGGGATCAAAAGAAAGCCCCCCCCCACCAGAAAGTATCCCCCAGATCCTGCCTTCAAGGAGCTTCCAATATAACGAAGGTGGCAACATGCAAATAACTATATACAAACAAGATAGATACCAGATAAATTGGAGTTAGTTTCAGAGGGAGGACACTAAGATTAAGGAGAGCTGGGAAAGGTTAATAGGATTATAAATTCCTTGAGGTCAGGGACTGTGTCTTGTTTATCCTTTATCTACCCTAGCACCTTGCGCAGTGTGACACAAGCATAAATGCTTAATATGTGCTTGTTATATTGGTCCTATTGAATGTAAAAAGCCCTCTCCTAGCTTACAGCCTAGCCATATTTGATGAAAATGAGAACAGTGTTTCCCAATTTACCTCAGTAGTCACCCAGTCCAACTCAGACCCAAAAAGGAATTCTGTCTGCAACATGCCTGACCATTGGTAACCTAGATTCTCCATGAAAACCTTCAATGAGGGGAAACACAGTCACCGTCTTTTGAAGGAGCCCATTTCATTTAAAGCCTTCTAATTGTTAAGAAGGTTTTCTTTACATCAAGCCTAAATTTCTCTCTTTGGAATTCATACCCAATTACTCTTGATCTGCTTTCAGGGGAGAAACTGAACAAGTTTAATCCCTCTTTCACATACCAACTTCACTCTTTTGAATACAACAATTATGTCTTCTTCTCTGAGTCTTCTTCAGGCTAAACATTCTCATTTACCTCCATCTCGTATCTTATGAACTCTAGCCTCTTTGCCATCCTGGTAGACTCCCTGTAAACAGCTTACCAATGTCTTTCCTAAAATGTGGTACCCAGAACCAATGACTATAATCTAAATGTAGTCTGACTGGATTCCATATGGTGAGACATTGAGCTCTCTAGTCCTGGAATTATTAAGCCCTTTTTGTATAGCCCAAAATCACATTAGCTTTTGGCTGCCATATCACACTGTTTTCTCATACTGATCTGGTAGTTCATTAAAATTTTCAGATCTTACTCAAACTGCTGTTTAATCATGGCTCCCCCAACTTCTTTGTGGAAGGTTGATTTTAGCACAAGACATTATTTTATTTATCTTTTTAAAAATTTTTATTTTTAAAAAAAAATTTTTTTAATCACATTTTGAGTTCCATGTTGCCTCCTTTCCTCCCTCCCTCCCAACCCCTCATTAGAAAAGGCCAACATTTGATAGAGATATATATATGTGGAACCATACAATATATACTTCTATGAATCACTTCCTTCTCTAGAGATGGCTAGTAATTTTCTTCATAAGTCCTTCATAGTTGATTTGAATAATAATATTATTCATAATAGCATAGTCATTCACAATTACTCTTTGAACAGTATTGCTATTACTGTATACAATGTTTTCTTGGTTCTGCTTATTTCAGTCTGCATTATTTCATTCAAGTCTTTCCATGCTTTTCTAAAACCAATCTGTTCATCATTTCTTACTGCACAGTAGTATGCCATCACAATTATATGTCATAACTTATTCAGCCATTCCCCAATTGATGGGCATCCCTTCAATTTCCAGTTCTTTGCCACCACAAAGAGATCTGCTATCAATGTTTTAGAACATATAGATTCTTTTCCTTTTCCTGTGATCACCTTGGGAAACAGATGTAATAAAGATATTACTGGGTCAAAGGGTATACACAGTTTTCTAACTCTTTGGGCAAAATTCCAAAATGTTTTCCAAAATGGTTGGATCAGTTTGCAAGTCTACCAACAGCATATTAGTGTCTGAATTTTTCATATCCCTACCAGCATTTGTCATTTTCCTCTTCTATCATTTTAGCCAATTTGATAGGTGTGAGATGGTACCTCAGAGTTGTTGTAGTTTGCATTTCTCTAATCAATAATGATTTAGAACATTTTCTCATAGATAGCTTTGATTTCTTCTTCCAAAACTGCCTGTTTGTATCCTTTGACCATTTATCAATTGGGGAATGACTCATATTCTTATAAATTTGACTCAGTTATCTATATATTTGAGCTATGAAGCCTTTATTTGAGAAACTGGCTATAAAATTTTTATCTCAATTTTCTGCTTTCCTTCTGATCTTAGCTACATTAGTTTTATTTGTACAAATCCTTTTTAATTTAATGTAATCAAAATTATCCATTTTACATCCCACAATGCTTTCTATCTCTTGTTTACTTCTAAATTCTTCTCTTGTCCATAAATCTGATAGGTAATATGTTCTGTGCTCATCTTATTTATGATATTTCTTGTTATATCTAGGTCATGTATCCATTTTGACCTTATCTTGGTAAGAGTGTAAGATACTAGTCTATGCCTAGTTTCTGCCAGACTGCTTTCTTGTTTTCCCAGCAATTTTTAACAAAAAACGAGTTCTTATCCCCAAAATTTAGATCTTTGGGTTTATCAAATATGAGGTAAGTATAGTCATTTATTAGCGTGTATTTTGTACCTATTCTATTTCACTGATCTACCATTCTATTTCTTAGGCAGTACCAGATAGTTTTGCTAATTATTGCCTTATAGTACAGTTTAAGATCTGGTACTGCTAGACCTCCTTCCTTTACATTTTTTTTTATTAATTCATTTGATATTCTTGACCTTTTATTCTTCCAAATGAATTGTGTTATTATTTTCTTCTAGCTCAATAAAATAATTTTTTGGTAGTTCAATTGAGATGGCTCTGAATAAGTAGATCAATTTAGATAGAATAGTCATTTTTATTGCATTGGCTTGGCCCACCCATGAACAACTAAAATTTCTCCAATTATATAAATCTGATTTTATTTGTATAAAAATGTTTTATAATTATGTTCATATAGTTCCTGGGTTTGTCTTGGTAGGTATACTCCCAGTATTTTATTGTCTATGGTTATGTTAAATGAAATATCTTTTGCTATGTCTTCTTGCAGGGTTTTGTTGGTAATATATAGAAATGTGGATTTATTTTATATCCTGATATTTTGCTAAAATTATTAATTGTTTCAACTAATTTTTTGGTTGAATGTCTAGGATTTTCCAAATACACATCATATTGTCCGCAAAAAGGTAGTTTTATTTCCTCATTGCTTATTCTGATTCATTCGATTTCTTTTTCTTCTTGTAATACTATTGCTATCATTTCTAGTACAATATTGAATAATAGTGGTGATAATGGGCATCCTTGTTTCCCTCCTGATATTATTGGAAAGGCTTCTAGCTTATCCCTGTTATAGATAATGCTTGCTGATGGTTTTAGGTTGGTGTTTCTTATCATTTTAAGGAAAAATCCATTTTTACTTATGCTTTCAAGTGTTTTTAATAGGAATTGGTGTTTTATTTTGTCAAAAGTTTTTTCTGTATCTATTGACATAATCATATGATTTTGTTGATTTGGTATTGAAATAATAAATTATGTTAATAGTTTTCCTTATATTGAACCAGCCCTGCATTCCTAGTATAAATCCTACTTGGTCACAATATATAATCTTTGTGATGTATTGCTGTAGTCTCCTAGCTAGTGTTTTATTTAGGATTTTTGCACTGATATTCATTAGTGAAATTGGTCTATAATTTTCTTCCTCTGTTTTTGGGTATTTCTAATTTAGGTATCAGCACTATATTTATTTCATAAAAAGAGTTTGATAGGATTCCCTTTTTGCCTTATTATTCCAAATAATTTATTTAATATTAGAATTCATTGCTATTCAATCTTTTTTTGTCATGTCCAACTCTTCATGAACCCATTTGGGGTATTCTTGGCAAAGACACTGGAGTGGTTTGCCATTTCCTTCTCCAGCTCATTTTATAGATGAAGAAACTGAGACAAGCAGGTTAAGTGACTTGTCCACAGATAGTAAGTTTCTGAGGCCAGATTTGAAGTAAGGAAGATGACTCTTCCTGACTCCAGACTTGGTACTCTATCCACTGTGCCACCTAGCTACCCCTAATATTGGAATTAGTTGATCTTTGAGTGTTTGGTAGAATTCACTTGCAAATCCATCTGGTCCTAATGCAGTTTTCTTAAGAATTTCATTTATGGCCTGTTCAATTTCTTTTATTTTTAAAGTAGGTTTATTTAAATATTCTATTTCCTCTTCCATTAATTTGGGCAGTTTATATTTTTGTAAGAATTCTTCCATTTCACTTAGAATGTTAAATTTATTAACATATAATTGTACACAATAACTCCTAATAATCGCTTTAATTTCATCTACATTGGTAGTTGTATTCACCCTTTTCATTTTTGATACAAGTGATTTGATTTCCTTCTCTCTCTTTAAAAATAACATTAACCTCTTTTTTATTTTTTTTCATAAGATAGCTCCTAATTTTATTTATTAATTCAGTGGCTTTCTTAATTCAATTTTAATCTTATCTTTGATTTTAAATTAATTTTTATTTCTAATTAAACACCATTTTGGTGTTTAATTGGGTTTTTTTAATGTATTTATCTAATGTATTTAATGTATTTTTCTTTATTAAATTCTATCTTATTTGATTCAACTCAGTATTTTATCTTGTCACAATTGATTCTGACTCTCTACTTTCCAGGGAGTTAGCTATCCCTTCCAGTTTTGTGTCATCTGCAGTTTTGACAAGCATAACCATCTTTGCTTTTATCCAAGTCAATGATCAAAATGTTAAATAGCATAGGGCCAAATACAAATCCCTTGGGTACTTCATTCAATGTTTCTTATCAAGTGGACATCCAACTAATAATGATTGCTTTTCAAATTTGGCATTCACCTATTTCCAAATTCATCTAATTGTGTGATCATCTTGTCAACATCTCTTGTACTGGCTATTTCCACAAGAGTAGTTGTGGAGAAGTTGATGCTTTACTAAAATCTAGGTAAATTAAGCCTGCATCTTTCCCCGAGTTACCATTTTAGCAACCTTGTTAAAAAAGGAAATGAGATTAGTCTGGCATGACCTACTTTTAATTTTTACCTCACCTTTCCTACTAGTTAGTTCTCTTCTGTTTATGGATGTTCTCTGTCATCTTCCTGGTACAGCTGTAGAAAAAGAATGGTAATATTCACAAGGCCTTTTTAGGGCTATATTGGATTCCTAGAGCTCCTTGACTCTTAGTCCACTAGTATTTAGATTTACTGCCTTTAGTCATATAAACCAATAAAATACATTGCTTTGTTTTTTAACTTTCTATGCCTGCCAAATATTTGTATCTTTGGAATCCAGGATCAAATATTGTTCCCTCTTCCAATATCTACAAAAAACAGACTGGCAAAGGAAATAACATATAATGTGTTTTGAAAACCTTAAAGTGCTCTCTCTGTTTGTATGTGTGTGTCTCTTTCCCTTTTTCTCTCTACATATATGTGTGTGTGTGCTGGATTTTTTATTACTTATTTATATAGAAATGTATTATTAATTTCAATTATTCAATTCATCCATAATTATAATTTTATTAATATAAACTATGTAACTATAATTTATTTATGATCAATGTTATCAATATATTTATCTTTCATAAGTACTGGCTATTTTGTTGCTGTGATTATGTGATTATGATTAAATTTAACATTAAAAAATTAAACTATAATAGTCTTCCAGTTTATAATCCTCAAACAATAGTCCCTGAGAGTAGATTTAGAATAATCCATCACCAATTGCTGATATTTTAGTCTTTTAAATTTCATTTTTAGTAGAATCATTAACCCCCAGCAAGTGCCTTCCCCAATATTATCTTATATTATTTTAAAAAATATTTATATATATGTGTATATAGGTGTGTATGTATATGTGTGTGTGCATGCGTGTGTGTATATATATATACATATATATGTATGTATATATATGTGTGTGTGTGTGTGTGTGTGTATATCTATATATCTATATATCTATCTATATATATATGTATATACACACTCCCTTAAGGAAATGTAAGCTCTTTGAGGACAAGAACTATTTCATTTTTATCTTTGAGTCTCCAGTGCCTACCATAATCCCTGGCACATAGGAGTCGCTTAATAAAAGCCTTTGAATAATTCACTATGAAGTTATAATTATCAAGACTTAGTAACTGACAGGATAGGTGGGGAGAGGGAGAGTCAGTGAATCTCATAACTGGAAAGTTGGTAGTGCCCTTGCCTAAGATAGAAAGGCAGGCTAAGTTTGGTTGGAAAAATAATAAGTTCCATTTTAGACATTGTGAGTTTGAGTTATCTCCAGGAAATTCAGTTTAAAATGTCCAATAGGTAATGCAGGTAATTCGTAACTGGAGCTCAGCAGAGAGCAATAACAGCATTATGGTGATTCGCCAACAAAATGACCTTTGAACTTTTCTTTAAATTTTCATTTAGCTAGTAATTTTACTATTAGTTTACATAAGAATCTTCTGATTCTTTTTCTCTACAGCATATTATTCTACTCATAATTAGCAAGTTGGAGGAGAGAATTAGCTGGTTAAGAGAAAAAGGAAAGTACAATCCAATTAGTGGTTGTATGACACTCAAGAGAGACCCAAAGTCTTTGTGAAAAGACTCCAATACTCCATGACTTTGGGGAGGAAGAAAATTAGCGCAAATAAGGTGACATGCCCCTAGAGCTAGGAAGATGCACATTTAAGTGCTGCCTCTGACACATACTGGTTGTGTTAGCCTGCATCATTCCCCTGACCTACCATTTTAGCTGTCAATGTTCTAAACAATTTTCTAAGTATAAGTTAAAGGGAAGTTGCTGATCTCCATTGGTAAAGGAAGTTTTTCATGAAAAGCTTCATATGTTAATGAATTTGCAGGTCCAGTTTAAAAAAAAAAACAGGGCATGCCCACTTGATAGCAAAGGAAATCAGATAGCAATAAAATTGAAGATGATATACCACAGAATCACTTAAGTATTGGATCTGCTTTCAGTTTTAAAACCAATCTGAGATAGTAGAATAGAGAAGTATATTCATATAAAAAGTTGACATGGGGGAAAATCAATTCAGTAAGGAATCTTCAGTCTTTCTATAACATCTGAGATAGTAAAATTTTGGAATATGGAGCCATCTTTGTTTCCCTTCCTTTATAAGTTATGTTGTCCACTGGTGCTGGTAAGAACAGTTAGGGAATGAATATGATTATTATTCCTTTTTCTTTGCCCAGGTCCAGTTTCACTTGATATTCTTTGATGATTTTACTGAGAGCCTTAAAGAGCACTCTTGACACTACTTAACTTCTTTTCCATAACTTTCATCACTACTACAACTAGCCAAACTATAGTACAATCAGTGAGTCTGCACACTGGAGTCTCCAATATGACGCCTATTTTAAACATGATCACATATCAAAGACAAATTACCAGATGATGGTAAGGGATTTATTCTAAGAAGAGTCTGTAGCAAGAAAATCTCAACAAAGATGTTATTAAGTCAGCCTATTAATTTGCTGCTTGAGGAGTTCTTTGGCTGCTGTCTTCTTAGATTTCACAAGTTCACCCTACAGTTCTGCCAGATTATGTATAATATTGATCACTGAGTTTTTTGCCCTGCAATTGTTCTCATATGCTGGATGACTCCCAGTAGTTCAGTGACCACTGGCAAGTTCTTTTGTTTACTCTGCTCAGTGGGAAACATTTGGACTCCTTAGATTTCCTAAATATCCTGTGTCTTTATAGAATAATTCATTTGTTCTCTAGAATGCTGAGTCATTTCCTTCTAAAACAAAATTTAGTTTAAAATGACTTTCTCTTGGTTTTGTCTGACTGTGTTTGACCTTGAAGAGCCTATTGGGACAGATTTATAACCACAGAATAAACTTGGCATTAGCATTGAGAAATTTAACAACCACACATGTGGACATTATTATTTTGATTTAATGTCCATTTAAAAATTCCTTCCTATTTGTACTCATCACAGACATTTTGTAATTTGTCCTTGAGGGGAGAACAGGACTTTGATAAGGGATAATGAGAAGTTTAGGAGTAAATTGTTATTTTTAAGGTATGTGAGTGGATGGATTTTTCCAAAAGAGTTGTTTCATTAATAACCCATGAGAATCAAGTAAAACTGACAGAATGATTCCTGAAATTTAATGTTTCACTTCTACTCATGTATAGTTGTGATAGTCACATGTCTCTGTTCTTTTGTTTCTGCCCTTGTGATGGGTGGAAAATGAAAGAATGATGAGAAAGGACCTGAAAAGAAAATCTGGGAAAGACAAAACAAAAATGGGCAGATAAAGGAAGGAATATGAGAGAGTATATCCTTATTTTCTTATCCCTATGATCAAATCAAAACTGCCATAGCTACTGTTAATTCATTCTCCTATGATTATATTCACCATCCCTGTAATTTCCTATATCAAAATACCATCCCCTGGTTACCACTTCCCTTTGTATCTCTCCTTATTAGAATGTGAGTTTGAGGTCAGAGACTGTCTTAACTTTTTGTTTGTACACCCGGCATTTAGCACCATGGCAGAGAGTAAACAATTAATAAAGGCTTTTGCATTCGTTCACTCATTTGTTCATTCATTCATTCAGAAAAGCTGACTCTTACAGAATTTATAAAGAGACTTAGTGTGAGTTCTTTGTCTTCTATATCCTAGCTCTACTAAAGGGCTGGGAACTTTGGAGTGTAGTCGATATGTAATTCCTTTCATCCTTCATCAAATGGAATGAGGATTTATTAGGTTACGGCTACTGTGCAGAGAGGTGATTATGTATCTCAATCAAGAAATATTTATTAAACATCTAAAGTGCCAGGCTAGATATGATACTGGGACTTGAGAATACAAGGTCAAAATGGAATAGTCGCTGACCTCTAACAGACTACTTTAATATGTAGAATGAATATAGATTCCATTGTAGTTCAGATTAGGAGATAAGTCTCAGAAATCATTTGGTTCTGAATATCTTTGTCTAGTCATATAGATTTAGTTTATGCTTTACCTGGGTCCCTGCACACTTACAGAGATAGAACATACCATCAGGTCTTCTCATTCCTATATCTTTTATCTTTCTGGTTTTCTTGTTCCCTAACTCCTAGGAAATGAACAAACATCTTTTTTTTTCTATCTTCAATTCTGTTTAGTTCATTGAATTCAATTCATTGGCCCATTAGAAAATATTTCAAAATCAACACCCAAGAAGAAGAAAAGATTAAAATGAGGAGATATGGCATGCAATTACAAGTAAGCTATTGATACAAAAACAGGGGGTAAAGAAAAAGATATATCAGCAGAGACTTTCAACATTTTCTATAGAAATGTAACTGGTACAAAACAATTGTCACAATGAAGAGACCCGAGAACTCCTTTTCTAGAAAACTTTTGATTGTTTTGCCTGGCATAAGGACACAGTATCCAAGGGCAACACCAGTTTAGAATGTAAGCTCATTTGCAAAATCTTATTTATAGAGGATTATGATGGGATATTATAAGCAGCATCTCCTCATTAAAGAGTGAAAAGTGATGAATCTGCAAGGTGAATCTGCAAAAAGTATGAGACCCTGTTAAGTCAGTTCATCTCAATTACATTTAAAGATGAAAGGATGGCAAATAGATTAAAAATGGAACAATTTTATTAGTATTTCTATAACAAACTTCCTTCATCAGTTTGCAGTAGAACTGCCACTACTTTTGGACTCTAACATCTTACTCCCTGATGTGCTATATGAGGAAACGGAAATGATGCTAGAGAAGAGAAGATGAGGAAATGAAATAAAACTAGATAAAATATACTTAGATAAAAAAAATCTGAGATGGAGGCAACACAGTTTTGGAAGTATTTTCATCAGTAAGCTTTTGGACTTCCTTTTCCTTTTGGCCAATTGCTTTTTAAGGCATTCTTCTCCTCATTGACTTTTTGAACCTCTTTTGCCATTTGAGTTAGGCTATTTTTTAAGGTGTTGTTTTCTTCAGTATTTTTTTGGGTCTCCTTTAGCATCACTCTCAGTTTTTCCTCTACTTCTCTTACTTGCTTCTCAAAATCCTTTTTGAGTTCTTCCATGGCCTGGGACCAATTCATATTTTTCTTGGAGGCTTTGGATGTAGGAGCTTTGGCTTCATTGTCTTCTTTTGGTTGTATGTTTCGATTTTCTTTGTCATCAAAGTAAGATAATATAGTCTGACTCTTTTTGTGCTGCTTGTTCATGATCTCAGCCAATTACTTGAATTATAGACTCTTTGTTAAGGAGGAGTCTGTTTCCAGTGTGGAGAATATACTGTCCCAAGCTTCAGGGGTTTTGTGCAGCTGATTTCAGAGATACTTCTAGGGACCTGTAAATTTTCAGTTTTTCCAAGGTGCTATGATCGAGGGCGAGGTGTTTACTCCTTTCCTGGTCTGTGCTCTGGTCTATGAGCACTCTTTTCTATCTTGGAACTGTGAGGAGGGTTTCATCTCCACAGCCACTACAAGCTCCACCACGCCAGTGCTCCTCCTTGCCCCAGGAGTGCCATCCAGAACAGTGACCCAGATCCAAGCACAGGCGGGCAAAGCAAGAGAATCCTACACCAGCAGAGAGATCCCTGCAATCCCCCTCTGATCAGCCACTTGATTCCCCCTCAGTCTGTTAGCTCAGAAAGCAGCCAATGGGGCTGGGACCCTGCGCTCCTCTCTTACCACCATAGAAACAGACTTTTCACACTGATCTTCTAAGTTGTCTTTGGCGTTCATGGGTTGAGAAGTCTGGAAACCACCACAGCTGCCTGCAATTCAGTCCTCTGGGGCCTGCTCCAGGTTTTCTGAGGCCTGTGCACCCACGCCAAACTGGGCTCCTCTCCTAGCCCAGCGCGATATACCTTTCTGATCAACCATCCAGGCTGTCTTTGGCTGGAAATTTGTTTCACTCTGTCTTTTTGTGGGTTCTGCTGCTTTAGAATTTGTTTAGAGCCATTTTTTATAGGTATTTGGAGGGGTTTGGGGGAGAGCTCAAGCAAGTCACTGCTTTTACTCTGCCATCTTGGCTCCACCCCCCGAGGCAACACAGTTTTGAAAGCATTGTGGAATCAATTCTCAAGACATCTAAAGGGAGAAGATATGATACAATTGGTGGAAAAATCATGGATATAGTGGCATGACATCTTAACACGAGGATGAGGTTCATACACATAAGGCAAAAATTGTACATAGCCAAATTTATACTTGCAAATATCTTAAATTGACCATAAAGTATAGTACAGTATTTTGATACAGCTGTTGTTAGAAAAGAGTGAAGGTTTCTTTTAAAGAATCCAGTACATATAAGAGAACAGATGATCTATGAGGGTTGCTATAATTGAATGCAAAGTTTGTTTTTTTTCTTCACTCAGGTAAATGTTTCTTAGAAGAGAGGTGGGAACAAGGAAGTTCTACTCAAATAGAAGAAGACGAAAACAGGTAAAGACTTACTTGGCAAGAAAAATGATTGAGAAAAAGAAAAGGAAAAGAAGAAAGAGCACAAAGAAATCAAAGGGAACAGATCAGGGACCTTTTAATTAACCATGAAAGCTAGAAAGACCAATTAAAACTCTTCCTCTCATTAGCTGTACCAGTAATCAAGCAATCAACAAATATTTATTAAGTACCTATTACATGTGAAGTACCAGGACTGTGGATCTGGTGAAGAAGAGGTTCTAGAATTATATGTATCAGAGTCATGAGATGCTCACACCATGAGGCACATGGGAACCAAAACCCATTGAAGGAACCGCAGATCCATGCCCCCATCTCACATTCACTCCAGGGGATACACTCATTGAAGGTGAGGCTAGATGGGATTGTCTGATTCATCCACTTAGGAAATGCAAATAGATGAAGAACTCTTACTGTCTGGACTATAATATGCAGTTGTATAGACAGTCCATTGACTTAGTCCAAACGTGAATATATGTTGAGTGTCCAAAGCAGATGGATGATTATCTGTATTTCAAATTGAGTAGGAGGAAAACTGTGGAATGGATTGCTGATTGCCAAACTCCTCCCCGAAACTCCTCCCTGAAACAAAAGCTTGTCTCTTCATGCTATATAGCTGTGAATTGAAGTGTTTGAAAAGAAAATCACAGTTATAACCTCTACAAATGACACCAAAAGGGCATATTATGTATATAAAAACATTGCAGCATATGATTTGCACACAAGGGGTGTCATGAAAGTCATGCAAGGGATGTGTATTTGGAAAAAAAAGTAGTGGGTTGGTTATATGGTGTGGATGAGGGATGGCAAGTCGACAACCTGGGTGCCAAATTGGTACCTACAGAATATTTTAGAGGATGGTTTCCACATTGCTGATATGGATCTATTGAAACCTTAAGGTAAAATTTGGCTAAATTGTTTGGCAAGAAAAGCTCATAGAGAGAAGTGATATCAAGATCATGAGACATAGTGACATAGTAAATAGAATACTTAACTGGGAGTCTGTTAACTGGGATCTAGTCCCAGTTCTAGCATTAACATAGCTGTATGGTATAGGACAAGTCATATGGACCTCAGTTTCCTTTTCTGTAAAATAAGAGAATTGAACAAAGTGATGAATTTCTTCTAGCTCTAAGATTCTATGATTAGGAAGCAATAAATACCATTTATGGGAAAATATACTTTTATAGAAGAATAAAACTGGAAGTCTCTAGAACTGTTTTAGTATTTATGATGAAGATCTCCATTTGTATAAGTTTGTATTCACTCTTTCCATGTTAATGGAAATGGTAAAATGGAAAAAACCAAAAGACCTGAATTCAGATCCTGATTCTGCCACTTACTAACTTCATGACTTAGGACCAGTCACTTCACTTCAGTTTCCTTATTTGTAAAATGAAAGAGTTGGACTTGAAGACCTCAAAGGTCTCCTTCAGCTCTAAATCTGTGATCCATAGCTAATTTAAATGAACAAGTATTTATTGAACACCAACTTAGTAGGGGTTGAGATATTTTGGAAAGTAGTAATTATCTTCTTACAGTTTAAGTACCCATGCCAGAAGAGACAGAATTCTCTAAAGCAGGTATTCTTAACCTTTTTGTGAGTCAAAGACCCCTTTAGCAGTCTGGTGAAGTCTATGGACCCCTTTTCAGAATAACTTTTTAAAAACAAAATACATAGGATTACAAAGGAAACATTATATTTAAATACAATTTATCTATCTGTCTGTCTATCTATCTATCTAGTTCATGGATTCTATGGATTTAGAACCCCTGCTCTAAAGTAAATACCAAATCTAAATAGAATGGCCACTAACAGATCAGTTAGGAAACTATATTTTAAAAGGAAAAAGTTAGTCGTAATTAGGAACAATTACTAAAGAAAGAGGAAAATAATCTTCTCCCATAGATTTAAAGGATTAGGGTCTTATCTCTAAGTGCAGAGGGGGACAAATTTGGGCAAGAAACTCTGGAAAGATGCTCAGTTCTAGGTATCAGGACATTGCAAAGTTTCTAGTGTGTCTAGAACAAGGTACACCATATATTGTTTTAAGTCCTCCCAAGCGTCACCACTTCTTTCCAGCCTGAATGCCCGAGGAACATACCAGGATTCTTGGGCTCTACCATTGCAGTCTCTCTTCACATGCTTTTTTCCCTCCAGTTCCTCAAGTCTCAGTCATCCTCTTAATGTAATTACCATGCAACTGCTCACATGGTCTAATTGGAAATGGAGTTCTGAGGATTTCTTCCCATGAGCAATGCTCTCTGGATCCTAAACATCAAGAGAAAAAAAAATACTGGGGACTTTTCTTGGCTATTTATTTCTAATAATGCTGCCTTTTCCATTCTTCTTTCTTTCTTCCATTTCTTTCCTCATCCTCCTTTCCTCTCTTCCTTCTTTCCTCTCTTCTTCCCTTCCTCCCTGAGCATGGGGAATCATACACTTACATGTGGGTGTTCTGCTCAAAGGAATATAAATTTCTTAAAATAGAGCCCTGTTAAACTAGGCTTTGATAAAGCACATTCAGATTCAAATGGAGCTACTTGACTATGCCTTAAACCCAAATCACTCTGGCTCTCACTGATTGACCAATAATGGGTCCCAACCCAAGCCTCAGTAGGTCATTGTTTGGGCTTTGTTGGCTCAGAGTCAGTGTAAATAGCAATTGTTTCTATTCTGACCAGAACCCTTGAGGGTCTTCCCCACCCCAGATTGATTTTTTTTTTGAGTAGGTAAAAGCAGTTATTTTTTGCCTTATTTCTTACCAAGCTTTAGTCACTGAATGGGTGTTGCCTCAGACAAACTGAGACCTGGGAAAGCCCTTAGTTTAAAAAGGCCAAGGTCTTCCACTGCATCTGGGGTCATCGTCAGTCATCCTGATCTATGTCTTGCCACTGGACCCAGAAGGCTCTGGAGGAGAGAGTGAGGCTGGTGACGTTGCACAGCCCTGCCTTACTGGCCTGCTAATTCACTTGCAAGTGAAGACATCATCTTCTTGATGTCATCGATCCTCTTTGAGAACAAAGGACAAACAACTCTGTGTAGTTACTATATTCATATATATTGATAATAGGAATAATTTATTAATGAATAAAGGGCCTCTGGGCCCTTGGAGAAATGTCAGATCCTAAATTGAGATACAGAGACGAGATTAAGATGCAGGTGTCCAAATGAGGGCATTGTGAAAAGACAGTTAGTAAAACAGAGAAGTAGAAGTCGAAAGAATTTTGTGGGAGCTTGAGCATTAGAACAGCCATGCTGTCTGGCAAGTCAGGGGAATTAGACTTGATCCAAGAACTCAAGGACCAGACAGAATTACTTTTTTCAATAGCCAAAGGGGCTCAGGGAAAGTTTAGTTTGTATCCTGGTTAGAAATCAAGTAATAATAGGAAAGGAATACAGATTTCTCAGAGATGGAGAGAAGGATCTAGGTTAGGATAGGGTAGGAATCTCAGTTAATTGGAGAGAAATATCCAAATGCAAGAGATTGATTAAATCAAATTAACAAACATTTATTAAGCACTCAGGAGGTTCCGGGTTAAATGTTAGGAATACAAAGAAAAGTGCAAACCTGGTCCCCGACTTTAAGAAGCTCACATTCTATTGGAGGAGAGGGGGACAGTGAGGAGAACATACAACAACAACAAAACTATATATAAGAAAGATCTTTCCTATGATGGAAAAGGCTGGACTTTGTATTTTTTCTACATTTAGTGTCTGTATTTGCCTATCTCTATGTCATTCATAGCCTTATAAATCCTTACCCTGGAAGAAAAAGAAATTTATTGGTACGGTGGATAGAGTGCTGGGCCTAGAGTTAGGAAGATCTGAGTCCAAATCTGGCCTCAGACTTGACACTTACTTGCTGTGTGACCCTGGGCAAGTCACTTAACCCCAATTGCCTTAAAAAAATAGAGTATAAAATGAGCTGGAAAAGGAAATGGCAAACCACCCCAAAATGAGGTCATGAAGAGTCTGACATGTCTGAAATGACTCAACAACAGCAATAATGACGGGGTTATGGGGCCCATCATTCATTTTCAGAAACTGAGACCTTTGCCCCTTTTCGCCAAAAGGAATTTGGCTCCCATTTGTTGAAAACCCTTAAAACTTTTAGATCTCCCCTTACCTCCCTTCCAAAGCCTTAGCCTCACCTTTTGATATGCACCTTTCCTCCCTAGCCCTAAAAAGAACCTGGCTCCCATTTGTTTATGATTCTCAGAAAAAACCCTTAAACTTTTAAATTCCTTATAGATTGTCTTTATTTCCCATTGAAAGCAAACTTCCTCCTTCCAGTTCCCTTCATTATCTATTCTCATTGTCTGTTCAATCTCTCAGACCTTCCAAACAGAATTCTCACCTAAACCCTTTTTTTCCCAGCCACCTCCCCCCCTTCCTCTGGCCACCCAAAGTTACTTTACTGTATTTAAGATCCACCTTTGCCCCAATTCTGATGTTGTGAATCTCACATGCCTAGAGGCTGAGCTGTTCTCATGCCCACTAGTCCTTACGGGCATCACCTGGCCTATGTTTTATCTGTAATAAACTTTTTCTCTGGCTGGAAGAAGATTTGGGTTGAATTCTTTCAGGCAAGACTGTGTCATGATCTGGGGGGTCCCAGCACCCCAAAACCTCTAGACCTCTTCAATAAGACTGATCCATGTATACCAGAAAGTCCTTCTGATATAGTGTGAAAGAGCATTGGATTGATAGTTAGAATATCTATGTTTAAATCTTGCCTCTTCCACTTGCTGACTGTAACCTGTGTAAATCACTTATTCTTTCTGGTACTCAATTTCCTTATCTTTCAAGTTAAGGAATTGTATTAGATAATTTTAGGTTCTTTTCTAACTCTTAATCCTATGTGCGTCTGTCAATAACCTAACCAGGGAGCAGAGGACAAAATGGATGATACTCATGAGGCTAAATCTATGCAAAGGGACTCTTGAGACTCAGGTGATGAGCCAGAAGTCAAGAAGCTCCATGTTTCACCCCAGCAGCCATTACAAAGACTGGCAGAAAAGCTCTTCTCTTCCTCCCTCCCTTGGAATGATGCTGTTCATCATATCTGCTGGATATATTATGTAACACATAATAAAAGGATAAAAATTAAGTGTGGTAAAATAGATGACAACTTGAAATGTATCTGTGTTAAAAGGGTCTTTGAAATATTTACTGCTGACTTTGAAAAGTTTTTGGATCCTCTTGTCTTTGGAAAAAAATAAATGAAGGCACTTAAGCTTCCTTCCTATCTGACACAATTTCTATTTCCACCCCTGTCATATTAAAGGGATTAGCACTGTCAAATGCCCATAGTATGAAGCTTCCAAGGAAGTATGCTTGTCCTCTCAGATTTATAACTCCCCAAAGTAGGACTCCCTCATCCATTGCTTCATTTCTTTGGTATAAATATCATTCTCCTCCTTTGTAAAATGAGGGCATTGGATTAGATGATCTTAGGGTCTCTTCCAGCTCTGAAATTCTATGAGTTTAAAATTAAGATGATCATAGTAAGTGTATGAGATGTATTGAGGTATATAAAAATAATATACTTTATTTTGCCCTTTTCCTCCTTTCTTCCTTTTTTTTTCCCTTTAGCTTTAAAAATGTATCTGATCCTAAGTCCATTGGGCACAGAGAAATGTGTCTTGTTGGGAGGTTGACTCTCAAGAGAGAAATGTCCTAAATGGTGGACTTTGAAGTAAATGTAATTTTATTTAAATTTTCAATTAAATTATAGAACTCCTGGATAAGGAAATTCTCTGTACTAATGTTCTACATGTTCTCCATATCGTCTTAGAAAATGACTTGTCCAGGATTAGGACATACTTGTTTAGTATGTATCACAGACAAGACTTAATAAGTGTTATTGTTGGTAATGATGATGATGATCACACAATTGGCATCCTATGTTAAAATACTTATTTTGTTCAAACTTCTAGAAATAGAAAACTTTTGAGAATGGTAGGGCAATAATTATAGCTGAAAAATAAATCTTGACTCATGTCTTTAAGAACTAGCTCACAAGTATTTAGCACGGTGTTCTTGGAGAATGAAAGGGCACAGAAAACAGAAATGGGCTAAAAGCTAAGTCCAGCCATGACCCCTATGCTCCAGCCCTATCAGCTGCCACTGTCATTCTAGGTTTTTAGAGACCCAATATATTTGGCACAAGGAAGGTCAGCTGCCAACCACCATGGAAAATCTGGGAATCCTTGCAGGATGTTCAGAATCTCTACCTAAGCTGGCAAAAAATGACGGTGCATAGCAGCGGGGAGTCAAAGGAACAAATGAATTGCGTGCTAGAATAGACCAATAGACAGTCTATCCACATACCTTCCCTGAGCAGCTGCCTATATTGGCTACTTCAGAGGAATGTGAAAATCCCCCATAATGCACCAGGTTAGTTGAGCCAAATATATTAAATTCTGCCAGAAGCCCTGGGGGAAACAGGCTTTCTCAGCTGGTGTTCAGCTTAGGGCCTGAGGCATGAAACTGATGGTCATCATCTATTTTCTATCAGCTCTTTTGCCTTTACTGAAATAGGGCTAACATTTGTAAATCCTGAGATCAGCTTTAATTTCATTAAAAAGAATTGAGCATCTAGTCAGACATTTTCTAGTACCCTTATGTAAAAGTTGTTTTTCATGGTTCATTTGCTCCTCTTTTCACAAAACACTTTCAGAAGTTTCTGGATATTATTTGCAGAGGAATCCCTCAAACTGAGCCCTCACCTCTCTTTCCTTGATTATTCTTTATCTTCAGTTTCACCAATGACCTTTGAAAGCCCTGGATTAGGAGTCATATCAACGAGGGGATAATGGAATCTAAGAAGAGGCTTGGGTGTCCTAGACTGTGTCAATATTAGGCAAATATGTAGTAAGAGTCACTATCAGTTTGCTTCTTTAGAAAAGAACATATTGTTCTTTTAAGGTGGTGATAAAAGCAGAAACCAGCCAGATTTGGCTAAGTTACTATCATAGTCAGGAACACGAGCTCAGATTCTGGGTGCCAAGCAGTTTGGGTTAAGACACTTACATACCAGAAGCAAAGTTTTAAAATTGTGCCCCTACACTTGAAAATTATTTCCTGTATGTATGTCTGTCCATTGAAGGCTTTGAGGCCTTGTTGTAACACACAAGACTTGATTTTTCGTAGAATGAATACCCCTGTGCTATGGAAAGGGATATTTTCTGGCTTTTAAAGATTTGCATTTATAAAAGATTAAGGTTAAAAAATATTCTTCTTTGCATCTTGCTGTATTTTGCACCTGAGGTAGCTACCCAACTTGCCTATTCCTTGTCCTAGTTCTGATCTAAAATCAGTAGGTCAATAAACATTTATTAAGCACCTATTACTGTGCTAAACTCTAGGAGTGCAAATACATAAAAGAAAAGACAGCCCCTGCTCTAAAGGAACTTAAAATTGAAAGACAAGACACAAAAGGAAGCTAAAAAGGGGAGGGAGTAGGTAGCTAGTACAGGGGAAGGCTGGAAAAGTCCAAAGTCAGGTGGGATATGAGAACATGGTTGGCTGGGGAACCTGGTTAAATGAGGGCTCTGATTGTAGCTCTTCAAACTTTAATCAGAGAGCACACATTTCAAAATGGTCCCCTTGCCCTCTCTTAATTACAAATTAAGCAGAGATGTATTGCTGAGATGGCCATTGTCATGGCCAGACCCTCCCCCCCAACACCCAGGAATCCAGGAGCAACTTAGGTTGTAATTTCAATTATGATTTTAATCATTTAGGGGTTATATTAGGGTTTATACTATTAAATAAAAACATGAAAAATCAGGATGGGCATAGACTATCATTGTTTAAAAATTAATTGTTTTTCAATTAGCAAGAGTTTATTTTCTCTCCCTCTCTATCCCTTACCCCTAACTAAACAAAAAGAGAAAGAAAGAAAGAAAGAAGGAAAGAAAGAAAGAAAGGAAGGAAGGAGGGAAGGAAGGAAGGAAGGAAGGAAGGAAGGAAGAAAGAAAGAGGAAACTCTCATAACAAAAATACATAGTCAAGCAAAGCAAATTTCCACATTGGCCAGCACATAGACTATTGTGCAGAATGTGTAGCAAGGATTGGATCATGCTTGAGAGGAGAAGGTCTATAGGCCTAACTCTTAGAGTTGCCCTGGGGCTCCCCTGGAAACTTCTGGGGACTCTGGGGAAACATAGGGCTAAATTCTAGAAGACTAGAACTTTGAGGTAATGAAACCATCTCCTGAGCTGGGAGAGATGTTGCCTCAATGGATCTTTAAAAGGACAGTGATCTGTCCTAAGTCTTGCTTTTCTTCCCTTCTACAGATTAGTTTAAGAGTATTCAAACTTATTCTTGAACAGATAGGGGAGAGGGCTGGTGTGCTTTCTCTTTCCTTTGGAGAAATGCTGAACTCTGACTTCATGACAGGTAAATCACATGTGAGGGCTTAGGTGATGAGACAGAGGGCCCTGTGCTATATGAGGAGAACATGGAGCTGCAACATCCTGTTCCTGAGTGATGAAAAAAGAAATGGAAATCAAGAGAACAAAATTTATGGCCTGCACAGCAAAAGTAATGGTCAAAATAAAAACCTGGAATCAATCAATAAACATTTATTAAGTACCTACTGTGTGCCATGCACTATGCTTTGGACTTGTGATGACAAGTTTCACCAAAGAAACAAAAGAGAGAACAATAGGTTGGGAATGTAAATCCACAGAACTGAAAGACAATAACATTAGGAGAAAATACGGTTACTGTGCAAGCAAAATGTATAGATCTCAAAGACAGGATGCTTAGAGACAACTTCAGTATTATAGGTCTCTCAGAAGAACAGGACAAGATGAAAAACCTTTACACTATAATGCCAGAAATAACAGAACTGCCAAGAACTTCTAAACATGGAAAATTAAATTCCAAGTTGAAAGAATTCACAGATCACTTCCAGAGTGTGTGTGGGGGGGAAGGCTGCAAACTCCAAGACACATAAATTGTTAAATTTAACAATTCAATTAAAAAACAAGTTCTATGAGTGATTAGGGGAAATACCCTCAAATACAAAGGAAAGGAAATTCAAATAATGCAAGACAATTCTGCACCCACCAGAAAATGTAGAGGGAAATAGAATAATGTGTCCTGAAGAGCTATGGAGTTCAGAATGCATCCCAGGGTGACATATCCTGCAAATCTGAACTTAACCATATGTGAAAAAAGATGGACATTCAATAGCAAACATGTTTAAAACACTTTTAGAAAGAAAACCAGAATTGAAGTGATTATTGTCTTCTCGAATACTCCAAATGACAGAGATGCAGGGGTGAATAAATGAAGCAAGCAAGGACAGCAACAGAAGGGCAGCAGAGAGACCAGAAAGAAATTCTTTCTAAATGTACAAAAGGAGATAGGGACGAAGGTAGAAGCTGGGTGGAAGTAAGAGTGAGAGAAGTGAGTGAGGAAGACATGAGCCTGGGGTGTACTGGACAGAGCTTGCGACACCCTGGATATAAGGGAATCAGTATTTTTGTTTGTTTGTTTTGTGGGACTTCATTAGAATAGAGTAGGGTACATGAAGGAGAGGAGAGGAGAGCCTGGGAATAAAAAGGCATGTGTGATGTGCTGAGGTCAAATCAAAGGCTTGCAATAAGGGAAAGGTGATCCCTGTGGTCTCAGAAAGAGAAGAGCCTTAAGGGGAGTGGGTGAAGAGGAGGGAGAAAGATTGAAAAGGGGTAGGCAAGGAAGGAAGTCTTATTTTGAAGGTGGGAAGGGGTTTCATTCCTATGGGTAAAGAGAGATAGGCAGTGGAGGGAGGAAAAAACCTTATACTGGTTGAAACCTGGGGAATTAGGTGCTTGAAAAGTTTATCTGTCCTGAGGTGGGGACAGCTGGCACTGAAGGAATAAAAGCATGGTGACAGGAAGGAGATTTCCAGGCAAATGTGGGGGGAAAAAAAGGTCAATGGAAGAAGGTAGAGATTAGTGGTGGGCTTCATAATCCAGGATGTGTTTAGGGCAGGCCCCCACCATGGGGCAGTGTCCTCTTTGATACCTCCAATAATTGGTCATTGTTCTAGGAGGAAGGCCCAATGGAAAAGGGGAATCCATGGACAACTTCTACTTGGCAGTGGCTGAAATTGCCGAGAGGGGAGACCCTAGAATGAATATCTTGGAAACCTTAGTTGCATGAGAAATACAGAGAAAAGAGAGAGACCAGATAACTACAGGGGTCATGAATCAGGGAATGAGGTACGAGATAGAAAGAGAGAATGGATAATGAAGACAGTAAAAAAAAAATCCTTTTTGGAAAGGGAAGCAAAAATGAAATTTAAAAAAACTAAACAATAGGAAAGAGAGGAAGGGAGAATCTACTTGACTGAGAAGAAAATGGTGTGGGGGGAGGTAATATTTATATAACCAGATAAAAACAGGAGGGAAAAAGGAATAATAGTAAAACTCCAAAGGGAAAAGGGTACTGAATGGGATAGGTGAATCAGGATGAGGGGAAGAAAGCCAGTGGGAAGAGGGCCTCTTTAAAAAAGATATTAAGGTAAAATAACTGCAGGAACATAGTGCTATGTTTATAGTAGAAGAAGGAAAAAAATAACTTGAAAAAAACAGTATCAGAGACTGATGGAGGAAAATATAAACCTGTTACAATGCTAAATGTAAATGGATTAAACAATCCAATAAAATGAAAAAGAATGACAGATTAAATAAGAAAATAAAAGTTTGCAATTTGTAGCTTAAACAAACATTTCAAAAACAAAAACACATAAAATAAAACTGAGGGGATGGAAAAAATTTACTATGCATCAAGTGAATCAAAAAAGCAGGAGTTGCAATCATGCAGATAGACAAAGCAAAAACAAACATTTAAAAAATAAAAGGGATAAATAAGAAAACTACGTTATGCTGAAAGGAACTATAGACAATAAACCGATATTGGATATAAACATATGCTCCAAATACCCTAGCGACCACATTCAGAAAGGAAACATTATCTGAACTATAAGAAAATAGACTAACACAATGGTGACAGGAGACTTCAAATTCCCACTCTCAATTTTGGATTAATCTAACAGAAAGAAACAAAATGGAGAATATGAAACTGAACAAATTGCTGAATTACTCAGCATTACATAGAATTTTTATAAAAACTAACCCATGTCTTAGGACAAAAAAAATAAAAAAGCAGAAAAAGTTTTTAAGTTTGAGCTTGTACCTCATTTGCATATTTACATAATTATAAATTATATACATATTCTATTATAGAAATAATTATAAACATTATAAAGCATCTACAAAAGTAGACATGGACAAAGGATGAGATAAATATGAAATAATATTTTATCTTAGAATCCATAGGGAGATACTATCGCTTTTTTAAGTAGGAAAGTGACATGGTCAGACCTATGCTTTAGGAATATTACTTTACTAGCTGTGTGGAAGGTCAATTGGAGTGGACAGATACTCATGGCAGAGAGACCAATTAGGAGGTTACTGAAGTAGCCCAGACAGGAGGTAATGAGAAACTAAACTATTCTAGTGACTGTCTGAATGGAGAGAAGGGGATGGAGGCCAAAGATATTATGGGAGTAGAAATAATAAGATTTAGTAACTGATTGGATTTTGGGTGAGGGTAAGGGAGGAGTTGAAGTGATAATGAAGTTTTGAGTTTGAGTGCCTGAAAGGATACTGGTACCTTTGACAAAAATAGGGAAGTTTGGGAGAGGTGTAGGTTTGGGAAGAAAGTTTTTGTAATGAAATCTGAGATGTGGGTCAGAACCTATCCATGCCTGCTCATTCTGTGTGACTCACTCTGTCCCACCCAAAGCAAAAAAAAGGGATGGGGTTCTGGGAATATTACTCACCAGTCACTATGCCAGAAGACCATTCAAGGGATGTCAGCCAAATCGCCAGGTGACCTGGGGGGGAAGGGGCAGATATGCTTGGGAAAGGGTTCATGGAATTTCCCCAAAGGTATCTGTGTAGTTTTTGCTATGTGTTCCCCAGTGCTGGTTAGGTTATGTCCGTCCTGAGAAGTCAATCCCCAGACAAAAAGGTGGGTGTCTGGGAGCTTACATGGAAGAAAGAGGGATCACATTTGGGAATGTTGGGGGATAAGGATAGGTGTGGCTATGTTGGAGATAAGTCCCATAATTGTCTGTGATTGGTTTTCATGTGGTCAGTAGGAGTTTCAACAAGTATTCACTATGCCAATGAAATTGTTGTTGTTGTTTTTATTGTTTTTTAAATGTATCACAAACTCAGGATGTGTCATTACCAGGATATATATCTTATTTAAAAAGTAATGTATTAGGTAAAGGTAGCAGTGTACCAAAGCATTGTGTCTGAAGAAGATATAGTCCTATGAGAATATCTATGAATTATAAGGAGGAGAGCACTAGGGTGAGGTTTAATGCAAGAAGATACTATACTTATATTGTAATGGAAGTATAACATAAGACACCTGGCTAGAAGGGAAAAATAGATGATAGTTGCATAAACAGGTCACAAACCTGGCATGACATAGTAGTGACTGTTATTGTTGTTCAGTCGTTTCAGTTGTGTCCAGCTCTTCACGACTTCAGTTGGATTTTTCTTGGCAAAGATACAGGAGTGGTTTGCCATTTCCTTCTCCAGTTCATTTTTACAGATGAGGAACTGAGGCAAACAGGGTTAAATCACTTGCCCAGAATCACACAGCTAGTTAAGTGTCTGAGGCCAGATTTGAACTCAGGAAGATATCTTTCTGACTTCAGGCCCACCACTCTTCTGTATCACCTTGCTGCCCCATAGTACTGATTAGGAGCTTTAAATATTTTGACATCATCAGGAGCTTTCTTTCTGCTAAAAGTAGTGCAACTGATAATTTCTTGGCCATGATTACTTTAATATTTAAAAGGATGTGGTCATGATGAGGGGAACTGAAATTTTGTACAGGATTTTGGCCCACAGGGAGGAATTGTTTGCTGACATATACAGGGAAGGGAAGAAGTGACTTTGCCATCTTAAATATGAAGGAAAAAGCTGGGCATAGTCTGATATGCAGAGTTTAGAGAAAGGATAAGGAAAAATCCTATGGCTTAAAGTTCTTAAGGAGAATTTTGGCTCTTGTAGGATGAGATGTCCTCAAGAATCAAACACTGATAACAAAAATAAAAATCTCCTGATGAAGAATAAAATGGATAACTCTCTAAAGAGATGTTGACTGGATCAACAAATTTAGATTTTGAAAGAGATATATGGAGAAAAAAATAGAAGCAAAGGTAGATAACTGAGCATGAATACCAAAGAGTTACACATTTCCATAAGAATAAGAACAGGAACACTAAAGTCCAGCATTAGCTGAGGCTTGCAATGAATACTGAGGACAACAAAAAAGGACTTAGTGCTGAGCAGGGCTCTGGGTTACTGCTATAGAGGTTGGGATGGGGTGGAGGAGGGTTTGCATCCATCTGGGCACTGTGAACCTGGTGGGAACTGAGAAATGGGGACTAAAAGAGCAGAAAGGTGCCTTAAGCCTACTCTTGCTTACTGACAGGCTTCAGTGAAGCATAGGGGGAGTGGACCGTCCCATGATCCCCTCAACAGGGAGGTTGGGGCTGCTTGTTGGTGAATATGAAGAGGCTCTATCTCACTGCATATAAGGCATTACAAAGGAGAAGCAACGTTAAGGATGTCATCAAAGAAATATATGAATGAAAAAAACAATGAATGATGGATAACGTATGTACTGTCATGATGTAAAGAGAAAGTGAGGAAGGTCTTTGGTCCTTTGGATATATTGAATTTATAGGAATACATGGAAAGAGTATCACATGATGGGTGGGCATCAATGTGTTACAATCTGTATTATTGAAAGTAATACCTGCATTGATGAGATCACAAATCCATCTGAGGATATAAAAGAAAAAGTTCCTAACAATTAGAGCTGCCTAGAAGTATAATTCACTATGTAGTTAGTCCCTTATCACCGGGGAACTTTAAGTAGAGGCTGGATAAATACTTATTAGTAATATTATAGAACAAGGATTTTTAACCAAGTGTTCATGAACCTGTTTTTAAAAAACATCATAATTGTGTTTTATTATAATTATTTTCTTTTGTAATGCTAAGTTTATTATTTTATGCATTTAAAAATATTACTCTGAGAAGTGCTCCATAAACTTTACCAGACTGCCGGAGTAGTCCAGGATACAAACAAAGCAATGAACTCCTGTTCTAGTAGGAATTCTTGCTTAGGAACAATTGGACGAGATGATGGTCTCTTTCAACTTTAACATTCTATGAAATCATGAATGTCTTGAAATGTTGAAGAAGTGTTATTTAACAAGTGAACTCAAGTGACTTCTAGAGTCTAAAGTTGGAGACCCGAGGATTATGTATCATGCATGTGCTTATGGGGTTGACTAGAATTCTTTCCTTCAATATGTCAACGGATCAAAGATCTCTTCAACGTAGGTATCCACTCCAAAGTGGATCGCAATCCATCCGTGCCTTTTTATTCTTTAAGTCCTTCTATACATCCCACCCAGCATACCTGAGGTCTTCCAGATCTTTGAATGATTCAGAGGTAACAATGTAGGAGTCCGGCTGTCCATCATTCGGGTACTATTGATAGCAGGTCAATCCAATTCCTTTTCCAATCACACATTTCTTGCATGATAACTTATATTCTACTTCTGTCTTTATGCTCACCCTATCTTTCTTCTTTACACTTTGGGTTGCTCAGAAGTTTCGTCTTTTGTTGAGGCTAGAATTTCATGAATAACAACTAGATAGCAAAACAGGAAAAGTGTTATTATATTCATCGGATCATAGACCAAAAGCTGGACGGCACCTCAGAGGCTGTCCAGTCCAGTGTCAAAAGAGATAGGTTTTGGTGTTTGGGAGCAGTTTGGGAATCACCAGAAATACTTCAGTTTCCATGAATGCCTTACTATTCACTCTCTTCCTCCTGTTCAGGTTCAGGCACAGGTTACCATCCATCTGTAGTGCTTGTTCAACATGTGTATCCTGATAAACTAATTCAATGACCTGCCCATCCAACTGCTTGTCATAGTTTGGGAAATAGTTACTCAGTTTTTCTCATGTCTATTTCTTATTTTCTTAGGTCTATCTCTTTGAGTGGCTAGGAATTTCATTGACATGTACTCTATAGTAATTCTTCCTTGTAGGTATCTAAATTAAATAACCACTAATACCCTGTCCTAGATTTTTGAGCTTTCTTCTCCTTACTATCTATGTTCTGTCTCTATGGTTTTGGTCCAGTAGAATTTAAGCTTCTTGAGGGCAGGAACTATTTGATTTGTCTCTGTTTTCCTAACATCTAACATGTTGTTGTTGAGTCGTTTTTAGTCATTTCTGACCCTTTGTGACCTCATTTGGGGTCAGAGATACTGGAGTGGTTTGCCATTTCCTTCTTTGGCTCATTTTACAGATGAGGAAACTGAGGGTTAAATGACTTGCTTGGGGTTACACAGCTAACAAGTGTCTAAGGCCAGATTTGAAGTGAATCTTCCTGACTCAGGGTCAGCACTCTATCCATTGCACCACCTAGCTGCCCCAGTGCCTAACATAATACCTGGCATATAGTGGTTGCTTAATAAATGCTTGCTTATTTGAATTGAAATTCATCTGCTCTGAGGACTTGCTGCTTCTATTACACAGATAATGTCTACATCAATATCACTAGGCCAATGTCTCCTCAGCATGCCAATCTCACATTTGCCTCCTGGATGCCTGGCCAACTCAACATTTCTTAAATGGAACTGATCTCTTTCTTCCCTCCTCCAAACTCCTCTGTTTCTGCTTTTGGCACTGCTATCCTCCCATTCACCTAGACTCAAAGCCTTGGAGTCATCTTTGATTCTTTTTTCTTCCCGCTCCCAACCAATCAATCAATTTCCAAGTTTTATTGATTTTTCTTCTGCAGTTTTTACCACTTGCTTAACAATGTCATTAATAATAGCTAACATTTATATAACACTTTAAGGTTTGCAAAGTGCTTTACATATACATAATAGCTTGTTTATTCTTTACAACAATCCTGTGAGGTATTATTGTCCCCCCACCCCTTTACAGATGGGACATTAACCCAGAGATTAAATGACTTGCCCAGGATCACACAGGGATTGTCTGAGGCAGAATTTGAACTCAGGTCTTCCTTCCACTAAGTCTTGCATTTGATACACTGCACCACCTAGCAGCTTATTCTAGTTAAGGCCCTCATTAATTCTTGGCATGTTTATTGTAGTATGGTCACTCCCTTCTCTCTACCTCCACCCCCATAGAACCCTCTCTTATAAGCAACAAAACATGGTTAAGCAAAGCAACAAGAATATGACTATGTCTGAGAGCATATGCTTCATTGTATCCAGGTAGTCTACTAGACTACTAGTCTGCTACTACTTTCTCTAGAGAGAGGAGAAAATTGTATCATTTCATCAACAATCCTCTGGAATCAAGATTATCTAATACATTCTTCACATAGCTGTCAAAATAATCAAAGACATAGTTCTGAACATGTCATTCTTTTGGTAACTCCCAATTTAGTGACTGCCTGTTGCTTCTAGGATAAAACACAACTCCTTTAAAGGTTTTTTTTTTTTTTTTTTAAAGAAAGTCCTATGTAATCTGGTCCCAACTAGCCTTTCTACCCTACATTTCACATTGCCTCCCTTCACACATTCTATGTTCCAGCCAAACTGGGCAACTAGCTGTTCCCTAAACTCAAAATACTCTATCCCACCTTGATGTATTTGTACATAAAATGCTTATGAGTGGAAAACACTCTGTGATCATTCTTGTGTCTCCGAATCCTTCTTTTCCTTTAAGGTTTGACTCTGGTGCCACTTCTGTGAAATCTTCCCTGAGTTGGTTGCTTTTCCTGATTCCATGTGTTTTCTTCCAACAATTTATCTGGATCATTCATTCACCCCATCACAACCTACTTTGTGTAGCCATGTATAACTTGTATTGTCTTCCTCTCCCCCTGGAAGAATGAAACTTCCTTGAGGGCCAAGATTTTTTTTTTCACTTTTTTTCCATATGTTCCCAGCATCTAGCACAAATCCTGGAATGTATTAAGTGATGAACAAATTCTTGTTAAATTGAATTGAAAGTCATAGAATATGAATTGAAAGATAGAATTTCAGTCATAGAATATTCTATATCTCATTGACTTTGAAGAGCATTAGTTTAATATTTGTCTTGATTATGGTTAAAAGAATTCAGAAGCATGTTGACTCTATTATTGGACAGCATTTGTTCGTGAACTTTCAAAGCATGTGTTACAATTAGGAGTTATTCCAAAGTTTTCAGAAGTTAGCCAGGAATTCGTGGTGCTTCATGGGCCTTTAGAAAACACAAAAAACAAAGGGCTGTGGAGGGTTTATCATGCTGACTACAAATAAATTGGCCTGGATGAGATGTGCTCCCAAATTCTAAAACCACTATAAGCTATGTGTTCTGAGCATTTAAGGCTATTATATACAAAGGAGAGAAAACTGGGTCAGAAAGAATTATAATTTTTGATAAAATAACCATTTGTTCATTGAAAATGATACAGAGTGGCCAGATAAAAGGAATTTCTTTGCATTCAAAAAATGAACATTACATTCAGAGAAGAGAATACAATGAACTATCTGGATTTTCTTCTTTATTTTGGGAAAGTCATACGATGGAGATTCATCTTGCTGTGGAGGTGACTCTGGGTTGTCAAAAGTTATGTCAGGCAAAAGCTCTGGCACGTTATACAAAGCTAGAATGACTTCAGGTATGGTCCTGTGACAAGCTATGCCACATCTCAAAGGACCAGCTTAGCTAAATACTGAGTAGCTTATGACTAGAAGGTTGGTTGCTAGGTTAACTAATTAATTTTTCTGGTCACATCAACCCATGGAATGCCCATAGCCAATATCTGAGTATCTTTTAACAGCTGATTTTCTAGTGTAGGTTTATGAATGTATAAACCATACTCCTTCTCAACAAGTACATCACTGTAAAAATTAATTGTTTTTCATCATTTTGAGTTGTTCATGGCTTTTCCCCCTAATTACCTTATACTGATTTTGAATTGATTTTGTATATGCTTATATGTTCCCACATTGTCTCTTCTGGTAGCACATAAACTACTTGAGAGTAGCGACTGTTTCCATTTTGTCTTCACAACCCCAGCACTCACCTCAGTGCCTAACACCTACTCAGTGCCTAAGCAGATACTTAATAAATGCTTATTCATTGATTCATCAAATCACGGGATTGGGAAGTATCTTATTTAGCAGATAATGCCAATTCCCACTAAACAGCACCTAAATTATTCTAAAAGATTAGTTGTGAGCAATATTATTATTGGTTGTTAATAATGTTAATGATTCTATCCCTTTGCATGAGAAAATAATACTACTGACAGATCATTAGCAGAGCGTAGGCTTTGAGTTGTTACTTCAGCATTGGTGGTGGATTTGTTTGGTTGATCCACACTTGCCCAATTCCCCTTTATAATCAGTCCACACCAGTGAGATAGGTGGCCATAGTTAGGGATGCAGGAATAAAGGGAAGGTAACTCATCTGTGAAGGTAATAATAATAATAGAATAAATAATAGTTTGCATTTATATAGTACTTAGAGGTTTGCAAAATACTTTGCAAGTGTTGTTTCATTTGATCCTCACCACAACCCTGTGAGGTAAGTGCTATTATTCCCATTTTACTGATCAAGAAATTGAGGCTAAGAATTGTCAAGAATCAATGATTCCCCCAAAAGACTGAATTTCCTTTTTATCATGTCCTTGGGATACATTTCCCAACTTTTCCCCATTATATTAATCAAAAAATAGATCAGTCAAGAAATTCCCTGAGATGCCACCCTGTTTAATTCCTGTTTTTGTTTCCTAGGGTTTTACTCAGCACATCTACCCTGCTTCCCACAACACAGCCTTCCCCCCTCTCTTTTTCTTTTTTTGTGAAAAATGGATATGAGAAATTCTCTCTCTCTCTCTCTTATTTTTTTTGGTGAGGCAATTGGGGTTAAGTGACTTGCCCAGAGTCACATAGCTCGTGGGTGTTATGTATCTGAGGTTGGATTTGACCCCAGGTCCTCCTGACTCTAGGGTTGGTGCTCTATTCACTGGACCATCTAGCTGCTCGTTTACTACCTCTCATAAGTTAAAACAAAACAAACTATACAGTTTATGGAAGAAGTTACATCTTAATATCTCCTAAAGAAGATGTGAATATAAATGTTAACACTACGTAGAATAAGTTAAATTCTCTATTCTTTTTTTTTTTCTTGTGAGGCAATCAGGGGTTGAGTGACCTGCCTGAGGTTGAGTGATCTGCCTAGGGTCACACAGCTAGTAAGTGTCAAGAGTCTGAGGTTGGATTTGAACTCAGGTCCTCCTGACTCCAAGGCCAGAGCTCTATCCACTGAGCCAGTGGACAGTTAAATATGAACGTCAAACTTGCTTCTCTGCTCCTTTTTGTTTTCTTTCTTTTTAATTTTTTTCAATTAACAAGCATTTGTTTTCTCTCCTTTTCCCCTCATCCTGAAATGAAAGAAAAATAAAACCTTTATAACAAATGTGTATAGTCAAGCAAAACAAATTCCTGCATTGGTCTTGTCCAAAAATGTGTCTCATTGTGTATCTTGAATCCACCATCTCTATTTCAGGAGGTGAAGGGCATGCTTTGGGGTTCGTAGTCTGAGTCGTTCATCTTTACCATGTTGTTGTTATTGTGTAAATTGTTCTCCTGGTTCTCCTCCCTTAGGTCTTCACCAGTTTATACAAGTCTTCCCAGCTTTGTCTGAAACCTTCCCTTTTGTAATTTCTTATGGCATAATTGTATTAATCACATTCATATCCCATGATTTGTTCAATCATTCCCCAATTGATGAGCACCTCCTTCGTTTTCAGTTCTTGGACACTACAAAAGGAGCTACTTGAAATATTTCTGTCTTGTAAATTTTGTGCTGCAAATATTTTAAATATGAGTCCTTTTACTCTTTGATTTATCTGGGGTATTGGCTTGACAGTGGTATTGCTGGGTCAATGGGTATGCAGAGTTTTGTGACTTTAGAGGCATAGTTTCAGATTATTTTTCAGAACAGTTAGATTTCTCCTCCTTTTCCTCATTCAATTTAGTGTTGGGGACACTCTAGTGTTTCCAAGAGCCATGTGATATTAGACCATCTGCCTTCTGGTTGCCTTTGTCCAACTCTTTGTTACCCCATTTTGGGGTTTTCTTGAAAAGATACTGGAATGGTTTGGCATTTCCTTTTCTAGCTCATTTTATAGATGAGGAACTGAGGCAGAGTTAAGTGACTTGTCCAGGGTTACACAGGCTAGTAAATGTATGAGGCCAGATTTGAACTCATGAAAATGAGTCTTCCCACACCACCTAGCTGCCTATGATTATACTACTATACCAAAATTAATCTTCCCCCAGAAGTGTAGTTTAGGATCAGGATGTTCAAAGAGACTCAACATTAGAAGAGGAGGCTCCCTCCAGAACTGTTAGAGACTCCAGCAAGCCAATGGAACGCATAAGTATGTATCAGGCCACAGCCTACGTTCTTTTATTGGGTTGTTTTTATTTTGTCATTCTCCCTTTCCCCGGCTTCCTTGCATGCCACTACTGAGGGATAACTATTTCTCTGTGATTAATGCTTCTCTCCAGATGGGGAGCAATACAGCCATTAACTACTTTAGAGTAAGAGGGAAGGCCAAGTAGTCTGAGGCTGGACTTGAACTCAGGTCCTCCTGACTGGTGCTCTATCCACTTCGCCACCTAACTGCCCCTTTTGTAAGCTATTTCTAAGTAATTAGCTTTACATCTAAATTTGCTTTAAAAGCCAGGTTATTATACTTGTGGAAGAGTACTATATTATTTTACAAGCAAACCATGTGGGTTTTTAGGCTATAAGGAGAATGAGAAAAATAAATGACTTCAATAAAAATAAAGAATATAACAGACAAGGAGAAAGGAAAAATATTTTATTGGTCAAACTGAAAGGCTAATTATGTCATTCTTTTTTTTTTTTTTTTTAGGCAATTGGGGTTAAGTGACTTGCCCAAGGTCACACAGCTAGTATGTGTCAAATGTTTGGTCTGAGGCTGGATTTGAACTCAGGTCCTCCTGATTTCAGGGTCGGTGCTCAACCCACCGCACCACCTAGCTGTCCCTTAATTATGTCATTCTTAATGATTCCCTTTAAATCATATGCATGCGTTAACTGCTATCATAAAGAATTCCATTAATTAAACTTGAACTTTAGCACAACTTTAAATGATGGTTAGCTTACAGATTACTAAATGCACATAAAAATATTAAAAGCCAAGAGTAAAGTGTCTTTCTTCATAGAGAAGATTAGTATAATAAATTTATGCAACTTGAATTTAATGAAATGGCAATAACTAACTAAATAGCGCACGTGCCCCTCATGAAACAAATTCAAATTCAACAAACATTCATTACATACCAACTTCCTATAAGACATTTACTTCCAATGTTTTAAATAGATTTCTTTAGAAAAGATACTGGCTTTTTTTCCCTTGAAAATAGATAAGTTCACTTCTAATCAACAGGCACTTCACTGGAACGAGGCCCTCACTGCTCTTCCTTTCAGTGGTTGGGGGAGTCTGTGGTTGTGCAGTATGGGGCTGGCTTTTTCACCTTCAGAATTCGACAGAAGACTTCGCAACTGGGCCAGCTAGGAGGAAAAATTGATTTTTTTTTTGAATTTCAAAAGCAGTTAAAGGCCATCCAATATTCACTATACCCAGTGGAATTAATGCAATTCTATTTTCAAAACTGACTTCACAATAAGAAGTGGATTCTTTTTACCCATGCAAAGAAGAGAGGGATAGCCCCTAATTTCAACACTTCTCTTTGTGAAGGGTATGTTAAAGTCATTTGAGGAGTTAAAGAGAAAAAGACAGAAAATAGTGATATACTTGGGCTGAATTACAATGACCACATTTATATGATAATAACAATAATAATAATAATTATAGCTAGTACTTACACAATGCTTTAAGATTTGCAAAGTACTTTACAGATTTCTCATTTTTTCCTAAAAATAAATCTAGGATGTAGGTGTTATTATTGTCTCCATTTTACAGACAGGCCCAAGGTCACATAGCTAGTAAATATCTGAGGGTGGATTTGAACTCAGGCCTTCTGACTCAGGCCCACAACCTCTTGACTGCACTGGACTACCTAGCTGCCTACCAGTTAAGTATAGTCCTACTTTGTCATGGAGTATTTTAACACAATGAGAGAATGAGAATGAAGACAACCAGAATAAAGTCAAATTTGGGAGGTGGGGTAGGATTTTTTTATTCTATTTTGGCTTCAAATGTTATAGTAGTTCTGAGTCATGCCATTTACTACCATGAAGCTACTGAATAGACTACCCAGTTCAGTGTTACCCAATTAGTGTAATATAATCAACTTGACTGAAAAAATCTATTAAACTGATTAATCTATTTATCTGAGATGTGTAAACCTATTCCGGTAGATCTTTCTTGCCTTAGCCTTCTCTCAGGAATAGCACAAGTGAAAAGAAGATCTTGTTGAAAAAGAGTAACAATATTCCATGGAATATTCCAGTGAATATTCTGTAATAACAATATTCCAGAAATGTTCCAGTGAAAACTTGAATGGGAAAATCAAAGTATATGTAGAAAACCAAATTCCCCAGAGATTCTTTTCCAAAACTGGTCCATAAGTTTTATTGCCTTTAACTAGGGATGCATGGAACCAGCCTTAACAGTGGTTTTTCTAGACTCACTTTTAAAGAAGTATTCCCCTTTATTCAGAAGTTGCTTTTGCAAAATTTAGTAGATTAAAAGAATTGGTTGGAAAAGTGTTTTTAAATTTTAATCAATTCGGAGATGCCAATGAACTTCAACTTTAGTTTTCTTGACAAGGATCTGAGAGCAAATAAACATTTTGACCTTTAAAATCATGTACTTCTAACAAGTAAAAAAAAAAAACCGATAACTGTCAGGATAATAGTTCAGAACCACAATCTCTGAGCCATGGGATCTAACTGCACATGTTTGTCTAGTGGAATTTCCAGCTACATTTCTCTTCTTTGTAGCCAGAAAAACTTTGAAATAGATGGGGATTTCTTTATGAATGAAATTTACTCTTTGTCAAGAATAAATCCAAGGAACAATATTTTAATGACCTTTTAATAGGACCAAAAACAGGAATAAACTATTCTGTGTTTTTTAAAAAGGAGAAATAACATTTTAAAAACCCAATGAAATTTTATTTCCCCTCATTAACTACTGTTTGTGACTTGATATAATCTCTCTCCACTTCCCTGGGCCCACTCTATGATACTCTACCTGATCTGCACTGACACTGATTGGCTCCCTAAGGAGAATCCAGGTTACGCTCTCATGGAGAGGGGGATGAGTCAGAGAGCCAAAGTAGGTCCAGTAATCCAAGGATTGAGGCAGCAGAGAAGATGGGTCAAAATCAGCAAATGGAGCTTGTTTGCCCTGAAACAAATATGTTATAATATAAAATACTTTTTAGCAATTACAGGTTCATGCTCATCTATAAACATTACCTTACTTTTTCTGATGACTTCACTAGTATCTCAAATTTTTTGAGGATAGTGCAGTGGAGGAAATGAGCAAGTATGTTATAATAACAGCTAGAATTAATAAAGCCCTTTAAAGTTTGCAAAGACTTTTTACAAATATTAATTCATTTTATTTTTACCTTGGAGATAGGTGCTATTATTATCATCTCCATTTTATAGATGAAGAAACTGAGGCAGAAAGAGGTTAAGTGACTTGCCCAGGGTCACACAGTTAATTTCTGAGGCTGGATCCGAACTCTGCTCTAGAGCACTGGGCTTGGAAACAGGACTCATCTTCATGAGCTCAAATCTGGCCTCATACATTTACTAGCTGTGTGACCCTGGGCAAGTCACTTAACCTGTTTGCCTCACTTTCTCATTTGTAAAATGAGATAGAGAAGGAAATGGTAAACCACTCCAGTATCTTTGCCAAGAAAACCACAAAAGGACTCACAAAGAGTCAGACATGACTGAAACAACCCAACAATAGCAAAAAATTTCCTGAATCCAGGACCAGCACTTTGGTCACTGTGCCACCTAGCTGCTTCAAGTTATGTCACCAGACATCATAATTATTGGTGGTAGAGGACAAAGTGACAAATTCTACCCTGAAGTTTTGTCCTCTAGGTTTTTCTACCTTTTGAATAAGGCTAAAAACAGGCAAGTACTGAAGATGTTTCAGAGTTGGAATAAAGCCATCTTCTTAATATATACATATATATGTGTATATATAAAACGTTTCTGTATATGTACACACAATTTTCTGCATTATGAAAACACTTATTTTGAATACAGAATTGATGCCAGACCATATTAGAGCTGAGTGGTAAAGTCATTGACAAATAGTTATTTTGGTTATTTTTTTCCTCCCTGAACCTATGATTTCATTTCAGCTGACAGATGGGGATAGCTTGTTTCAACTATTCAATTCTTTATTAATCCTAAAAGTGCATCCTCAACACATCCTTTTGTGCTATTAAAGAAATATACATATCTTTGTTTTTGAAATGAAAGTTTACCACATTTTAAATACATTAAATGGACATTGCAAAGTGAATTTACTAAGTGACTCATTCTTCCACAGGTCCCTTCCAACAAATGACTGCAAAAGTTGACTCCAGAATTGTCCTTAAGGTAGCTGACATACAGGGAGCTTTGGGGTTAGGTTTGTCTGTGCCTTTCCCCTCCATATTCCCTGCTCCTGCCCTTCTCCACAGTACCCCTCATTTAGTAAGTCTCAAAGACTAGACTTCTTAATAGTAAGTCCTTGATTTGGGATATTTACCTTAGTTTTGATTGAACCTAGGGCACCAATTACTTTTTGTAGGACTGGGTTGGCCTGGCCAAGCTGAGAAAAGAATAAAAAAAGAAAAAAAATGAGATGAAAGAAATAAACATACAAGGGACAGATGCAATTTGTAAATCAAATACTACTAAAAAACAAAGTCAATGTAAACTTTCCATTAAAAATATTAAATGGAGAAGGTATTTTCCTCTGTTCTATCAGTGGGTATTTTGCAATAAGATGGTATGTCTGAGAGTGCATTGTCTATCTGTACTTGAGCATATGAAAAAATATGTAAGTTAACGTTTCATTTAAAGTATTCTAAATATACTGAGGGATATTTTTAGTCCAAGTAAGCACCTACTTGTGTAAGACATTTATATATAAGAAATGAAAATCCAAGGAGTGATAGTGGAATGAAAGTCCTCCTTAGTTCTGGTCTTTGGTATATATCCTCCTACCCTTTAATGTCTCCAATGGCCAAACAGATAACAATTTCATGATGATGTTTCAGGAACTTCTTGGTATATTAGCTGACCAGTATCTGATTTTCTATCTCCTAAATCAACTGAAGAGTCAACAAAACAACAACAACAACAACATTGCTTCATTAATATATTATCCTTAGAGAATTTTGAGGTTAAATCTGAAACAGAGATTAAACAATCCCTGAGTCTTCTTCAAGAAATTTGTAAGAAGGCTTGGGAGAGGGACAAAAGTGAAGGAGAAGAAGATTCCTCTCCTCTTTCATCTGTAACAGAATCCTCCCCACCATCCTCTCTTCAGAGGGAGAAGCCAAACGAAACAAAGTCAATAGGAAAACCAAATAAAAGGCACTCTGGGATGTTTTTCATCTACTTTGAATTAGTAAAAATGAAATTAAAGCTCTCAGAAGAACAACTAGAATACTGTTGGCCTCTTGTTCCGTCCTATCTCAAACTCTAATCTGGACAGAAGAAACATTTGAATAGTTTTCTTACTTACCTTTATAAAAACACCAATAATTGCCAAGCCGTCAGGTTTCTGAGCTGCTTCAGAGAAACTGGCATATTTTTCAGAATTCCAGTGAACTATGTGTAACTTTAAAAAAATTTAAAAAGTTGTGGTTTATTCTTTACTTCTCTATGCAGATAACAGCTACCAGTAACCAAGATACATTTTCATTTGGCAGTCCAGAGAAAGATGCCTTTGCCTAGATCAGGAGTTCTTAACCTTGGGTCCACAAACTTTTTTTTTAATATTTTATAACCACATTTCAATATAATTGGTTTCCTTTGTAATCTGTGTATTTTATTTTATACATAATATAATCCTGTGTGTTTTATTTTATGCATTTAAAAATTATTTTGAGAAGGGGTCCATGGGCTTCATTAGACTGCCGAAGGGGTCCATGAAACACAAAAAAAGTTAAGAATCCCTGATGTAGAAAGAGGAAGTTGAAGTGTTGCAATCATGTTGAAAATTCAGCCAGAAGACAGGAAGGGGCCAGATTCTTACTGTTAGATAACTGAATTAATATTCTGTGGCAAAATTAATGGAATGAAAATCCCCAGTCTTGAGAGTGCTTTTCTATTCATTCTTATGCTGTAGTTTCTAAAAAATTGACATCTTGTTTCTTCTAGCACTCTTGGGGGTGAAGAGCTCAATAAGGCTTCTATTTTTTTCTTGGCACACTGGCTGACTGATTTTTATATCAGCAGATGAAGTTATCTTCTCTCTCTTACCCAAACTCTTTGTATGACCATAAATTGTGAGTTGGAAAAATAAAATAAAAATAGCTGGAGTTTGTATAGCATTGCAGAGAACTTTACAAATATTATCTCATTTAATTCACACAAACTCTGTGAAGTAGGTGCTATTATTGTCCCCATTTCATTATTGAGGAAATTAAGGTAGAAAGAGGTTAAATGACTTTTCTAGGGTCACAGCTAGCAAATGTCTGAGACTAGATTTGGATTCAGGTCTTTCTGATTCCACATTGGTTTCTCTCTCCACTGTGTCACCTGGCTGCCTGCTAAGTGGGCACCTCAACAGTGATTCAGTCCAACCCCCTCATTTTGCCAAACAGGCCTAGAGAGGTTAAATGTTGCCTAAGTTTATACAGGTAGAAGCTGAATTAGAACTCAGGGTCTCTGATTCCAAAGCTATGATTTTTTAAACGGTACCACACAGTATTCCTTATCAGTAAGTTTATTAGAAGACAATTTTATGTAGCATATCTAAGTCCTAGGGATCACTATTTGGGACTTTGTGATTGTTTTTCAGCGTGATTTAGAAAGAGAGATGGTTTGTTTCTGGTAAACAATATTTCATCTTATGGAGGTTACATAAGTAATATATCCCAAACAAGGTTATATAATCTTTTATAGGTCTTTGCTTCTTTTCTTTGGTCTGGGTTATTCTTTGACTTCTACATTATATGACTCTCTCTATATAACATTGTAAAGATCAGTTTATGGCTCACAGTGCAGCAGGAAACTTGGCCAAATTTTGCTTCTAGTTGACCCCTTTAAGAAATAAAGACAATTCTTTTAAAAAGACAGATATTAGGTTAGAAGAAAAGTTAAATTTTGTGTTAGGCATGTAGAAGATTACTCAATTGAATGATTTTAAAAATGTATCCCTCTCCCTAGTTCTCTGAGTTAAAAAAAATTTAAGGGATAACAAGGAAGCAATCTAATATTAGGTTATGTAATTACTCAGAATTCTGAAAATTTCTTAAGTAAGATATTTCTACTGAATAAAATGTCATCCAATTATAATATGCCCTACTTCTTCTTCTTCTTCTTCTTCTTCTTCTTCTTCTTTGATTACTTACTGTTTTTCTGGAATATCCAGAAATATCTCGAGGGGGTACCATATTTTAAAAATCATTCAGTTGAATAATTTTCTATAAGTTTGATAAAAAGTTACATCTGTATTGTTAGAAAAGAGGCTGCACCATTGAAATCATAGGTCTTTCAAAGCACTGACTTATCATTTACTTTCTCTGAAGGATATTACATAGGCACTGCCTGTGATGTCTGTAGATTGAGGGAGACTGCTCATTTTTTATAAATCTATTCAGTTGGGTTGGGAGTTGAATGGGAAGAGTGAAAGGATTAATTCTCAGAGGCTGCTCACATAATATTATTATGTCTCTTTTAATGATTTTACCTCTGCTGAGTATTTTACTCCATCTATTGTGTGCTCAGAACCATGGTCATCAGCAGCCCCCCAGTGGAAATGAAACTGCCGCAGCCTGAAGTTTCCAACGACTGGACCACCTTTTAGTACTAGGATGAGAAAGAAAGTACCTAGTTACCAGTTAGAAACCCCAATGCAATCAGTAGAAATTGGACCAGGGCTAAAACATTAAATGAGATTAAAGCCAAAGTAGATGAAGTATGAGGATAAAAGGAAAAGCTCTGGGGGATTGCTATCCCTAATTTGTTACTGGCTTGTGTTGTTTCAGACAAATTATTTCATCACAGTGCTTTGCACATAGTAAATGATTAATATATGCTTCATTTATTTGTTCATTAATTTGTCTTTTAATAACTCCCATCTTCTATTTGCAATTTTTTTTGACTACTGTACAAATGCCAATTAAACTGGCATCAATGTTCAATAAGAATGTTGTTAGCAAGGCCAACAAAGCACCTGAAGCGTATGTTGACAATCTTGTACAAAAAGTTTAGAACCTACACCAACCTTGGAGTAGGCAGTTAACTTAGATGTGATTTCAGGGGTGCCTGAAAATCACATCTGAACCAAAAATAATACCTCCTGTTCCTCATCACTGATGATTGACATTTCACTACCAGAGAGTTATTTCTTTGACCTTGTTAAAAATGCAAACCTCTATAAGAAAAGCAACACTTTAAACCATATTAACTGTATGTCCTTTAGTGCTGATGAGTTAATCAGATCCTTTGTAGAGAGCAAGTGTTGATGGAGAAAAGTAGAAAAAAAATATGGATAGACTCAAAGCTCTATGCAAGGGGAGAAAGAACCACTGAGCAGGGGAAAAAGCATAAGAGCTGGGGCAGCTAGGTGGCCTGGTGGATAGAGCTCTGGCCTTGGAGTCTGACCCCAGACACTTGACACTTACTAGCTGTGTGACCCTAGGCAAGTCACTTAACCCTGGCTGCCTCAGCAAAAACAAACAAAAAAAAGACAAGAGAGCCCCAGACACCAGTTTTGTCAACTTTATAATTTTGTGTAGACTAGCCCTATATGGAACATTATTGTGATAATTTTTAGCAATGTGTATGGGTGTGTTACAGAATAAATATATTTCTGACTAATTATTTTATTTCTTAAAGTTTTTCTGAATTATACCACCCCACCTCACCCCTTACCCCCACCAAGTCCTTCTTTCTACCCAACTTCCTTATTACTGTTGATGGCAACTTGGTCCTTCCAGTCACCATGGTTCTCAACCTCTATGTTGTCCTCATTCTCATTCATTTCATTTATCAAGAGTTGACAAATTTTGTTGTTTCTCCTATAAATCCCAATTCCTCTACCCAACCTAGTTCAGGCCCTCTGGACTTCTCTCCTGAACTATCGCAATCTCTTTCTCTTTGGGCTCCCTTTCCTCTCCAATATGTTTTCCAACTACCTCTAAAGTGATTTTCCTTTAGGGCATCTCTGACTGTCACCTTGTGTCTTATTCTAGTAGCTAGGTGGCTCAGTGGAAAGAATGTAGGCCTAGGGTCAGAAATACCTGAGTTCAAATCTAGCTTCAGTTACTAGCTGGTTAACCTTGAACAAGTCATCTAACCTCCATCTGCCTCAGTTTCTTTAACTGTGAAATAGGGATAATAATAGCATCTACCTCCCAGGATTATTTTGAGGATCAAATGAGATAATATTTGTAAAGCATTTGGCTTAGTGCCTGGCACAAAATAGGCACTATATAAATGATGATGATGATAATGATAATGATGATGATCTCCCTATTGCCTCTGGGATGAAACATACAGTCCTCTGTTGGATATTTAAAACTCTTCACAACCTGGCCCTTTTCTACCTCCAGTCTTCTTATATAACATTCTCCTTCATAATAGCTAGCATTTATAGAGCACTTTAAGATTTGCTAAGTGCTTCACAGATATTATTTCAATTGATTTTCACAACAACCCTGTGAGAAGTAGGTGCTATTATTACCCCCATTTTACAGATGTGGAAACTGAGGCTATGAGAGGTTAAGTGATTTGTTCAGGGTCACACAGGTAGTAAGTGTCCGAGGCTGAATTTGAATTCAGGTCTTTGTGACTCCAGGTGCAACATTCTCCCTGCTCTAACAACTGGCTTCTACCTCTTACCTTTCATTTCAGCCATGTTGGCCTATTTTCTATTCCTCACACATAAGTGACCTGTCTCCCATTCCTGGAATGCTCTCCATTCTACCCTTCACTTCTTGGAATTCCTGGTTTTCTTCAAGATAGCTCAAACACCTTCCTCTGCACCAAAACTTTCTTAGTTCCCCCAGCTGCTGGTGTCTTTCTCCCTAAGATAACCTTGTATCTACTTTTTTTGTATTTTGAATATACCAGTGCATGTATATGCTATCTCCCCTGTCAAAATTTGAGTAAGTTCCCTCACTACTTTGCTTTTGTCTTTGTATTTGGCAGAGTAAATAGCAAATAGCAGGTGTAAAATTAATGTTGGTTGGTTGATTGATCTGCCTGTTTACCTTGGAAAATAAAGAGGAAGTAGTATGTTTTGACTTACCTGACTGGTTATCCTTGTCCTCAAAATTTACAGCGAAGGAATGACCTACGTTGACAATTTCTTTGGCTGTTGCTGGGTTGTAGGAGACACTGAAGGGTTTCAGAGAAGCATCGTGCTTGGTTTCTTTGGTTTTAATGTCAATAGGAGACTGATTGTTTCCATTAGCAATGGGGTAGAGTTTGCTCCAGTGCTCAGGCCCTAGAAAGACAAAATATGTAAACATAAGCAAAATATGCAAAGATATGCAAATCTTCACTTGATGCTTGATGGCTAGTTTGTTTTTTTATAAACTACCTCTATTACTTTTCAAAAGTTTCCTTAAAACCTATATTAAGCTTATATTAGATATCTTAAGTTATATCAAGTATTTTTAAAGGACATCTCATGCAAGTAAGTGAAAATCTAGCATCAGAGAATGTTTTCTCTTTGTACTATTTCATGCCAAAATTGAATGCTTGCTAACAAAGATGGATAAAATACATTTCATGAAAACAAAAGGCAAGTAAATTTGTAGAACCACTGTGGCCACCTACAATCATTATAAAAATAATATTATTTCACCTATCTTGGCCTCTATAACTCTTAACCCAGTCCTTTGCAGTTACAGAAAACTGTACTGAATGTCCAAAAAGCAATAAATGCTCTGCCTCCCATGTGGAACAGTAGAGGAATGCTCACCATTTTCTCCCTCATATGACCAGTTCAGGCTTGCCATGTCTTTCTGTTTTCTTCTTCTACCAACACAGCTGTAACTGATGTGACTGATAATGTTGGATACACGCGCTCTCCTATGTATATTTTGTGCCCCTACCTGAGGTTTTTATAGGTACTTCCCAGTGCCCTATGTACAAATGTAATCAAGCATTGTTGACTTTTTCTGCATGACTCAGGAAAAATGGAAAAGAAATGAGTTGTTTAAAATAACACACCCGCCCACAAAATTCAGGTGATTTTAGGGTATTTTATCTTCCTTATAGTGCTTATATTAGATAATAAAGAAATATTAACTAAAGAAAAAAAAACTCAACTTACCCTTTACTCCCTTTACATTTAATGATATGACTTTTACCACCTCTACAATTCTTCTGTTGTTCAGTCTTTTTTCAGTCATGCCTGACTCTTCATGACTCCATTTGAGGTTTTTCTTGGCAAAAATACTGCAGTGGTTTGCCATTTCTTTCTCCAGATGAGGAGACATTTGACAGATGAGGAAACTGAGGCAAACAGGGTTAAGTGACTTGCTTAGGGTCACACAGCAAGTTAGTGTCTGAGGCCAGATTTAAGCTTGGATCTTCCTGACTCCAGGCTTGGCAGACTATCCACTGTGTCACCTAGCTACTCCTACAACTCTTTAGTACTTCGTCATTATGAGATAATTTCTTTCAGTTCTAATATTTCATATATCTATTTTAAAGTGTGATGCAAAATCAAGAGAAGAAAGTCATTCAGTTAATTAGGTTGTTATGAGGTGGAAAGAAATAGCAGTTCCACTTATTAATTTCATCATTGTCATCATCCTCATCATAACCATCATGCATTTACATGCCTACTATGTGCCAGAAAGCCCCTCAGGGAGCTTGGGTTAAGAGTTATAGAGGCCAAGATGAAATAATATTATTTTTATAATGATTGTAGGTGGCCATGGTGGTTCCACAAATTCACTTGCCTTTTGTTTTCATGAAATGTATTTTATCCATCTTTGTAAGGTTAGCAAGCATTCAATTTTGGCGTGAAATAGTACAAAGAGAAAACATTCTCTGATGCTAATAGAGAGACACAACACATATAAGGGAGTGATGGCCAGGGAAGGGAATAAATTCAATTTTTTACAGGACCTTTAGGTTTCCAAGGCACATTCCTCAAAACAACCCTGTTGCTTAGACAGTTTAAACATTATCATTTCCATTTTGTAGATGATGCTTATTTGTCTGTGCTTTAATAACAGAGCCAGCATCCAATTCTAAGCTCTAGTTAATACTTTTTCAATGCATAGGCCAGTGATTACCCAACTATGCTATGAATACATGGCAATACAATATCAAGACATTCAGAGGAAAGCCCTATGCATGTGGATGGACTTATGGGAAGACATGTACAAGAATAGCCCAGAATGAGAATGCCTGGTTGGGTTGTGACCTACACAGTTGGAGGCAGTATACGCTTTAATGAGACAACAGTTCTGTTGAAGAAGCAAACATCCAGGTTTTATGCAACTGATTTGAACAAACTTTATCTGCCTCCACTTCTTCATCTGTAAAATGGGGGCAGTAATCACACCTTCCTTCCAGGATTGTTGTGAGGATTAAATGAGATCATATTTGTAAAATGGTTTGTGAACCTGAAAGTGCTTTATAAATGATAATTATAATAATTGTTATTATCATCCACTATGCCATTCTGTGCTTCTCTTTTAATATTGATACGTTTTTCAAGTGGAAAAACTTTCAACCCACCAAATAAACTATTTTAATAGCTCATTATCCCAATCAATTTACATAAGCGGTCTCTGTTGGAGGTATTGCTAAATTGCATAGGATTTTGTAGTTTTTAAGAAGCTAAATCATAAGTAAAATATTAATTGGAATTACTGGTGGGAAAGACTTTACTATTATCATTACCATACTTTATACTTGGAGGAAGTAGGATGGGAGCCATTAATCTAGGAGTCCAGTATTTCTTCTACAAATGACTGGCTGTCCTTGGCAAATTATTTATGCCTGTTTTTGCCTTGAATTACTTATCTTTAAAGTAAGGAAAATACTTTTTGTAACTATTCTCAGATGATTATCATGAAGCTTAATGAGAACACAGTACCCTTCACAGCAGATACACAATGCTCAGTGCAATCTTTTGTCCCTAAATTTAAAAAATGTTTTCATTTTGCCTCTAGGGAAGTGACGTTGATTCTTGAAAGTAAGATAATCAAAACGATGGTATGTGTACTGGGAGTTAAACAATTGCCTAATAGGCACCAGGATTAAACTAAGCCCCAAATGGATAGATAAACTCTCTTTAGCTAGGGAGGTAGAAGTCCCTCATGGCCATCCCCTTACCCTAAGCTCCCTTCCCCAGCTTCTGTCACCTCTCTAAACTGATTGATTCTTAAGCCATCTAGATGGAACCTACTCAAGAAATCATTTTAACTGGCTTCCCTGATCTGTCTTAGGAGGTCTCAGATTCATCTTTGAAAACTAAAGTCCTGAATTTGCAAGATGATGTAGTCTCTCTTATGACATTGAAAGTTTTCTTCTGCATGTACCTTATTATTTAAGCAAAGCACTAAACACATTGTAAACTCTCAAAAATCCATGCAAGATTGATTAATTAATTAATGGAGTTTAGAAGTTTGTTTCTTCACTATCTCTAGTGTATTCTAGAGCTAAAGAAGATGTTGGGATTATCTTTTTTGATCTTTGAAACACTTTGCTCCAATGGGCCAGCTACCAAAACACGGTAGGGTGCATTTCCTTTTGGATCAAATCCACCATCTGTAGTCAATGATTAAATCAAAGGATGTACGATATCTGATTTTTTATTAGTTAATCATGCCACCTTTTTGGCAGTGGAAAAATCCATTTCTGTACAAAGGAGACTGTCACTTTAATTCACTCTTGAGTGATCCTTGTACTAGAAGACTTATAAAAGAACCATGTTTAGTGCAGTATTTGGAGTAGTAGTTTGTAAAATGACTCATTAAGTCCAGGGTTCATATGAGAAGTAAAGCTACAGAGGTCTGTTTCGGAGACATTGAGGTAGCACAGATGGCCCATGTGCCATTTGCTTTAAAATGGTCTCTGAGTCTTCTTCACAAGTGTCAGGAATTTTTATTTGTGTGACCTGTTTCTTTGAATCACATGCAAGCACAGTTAAATGTAGAAGTTATTGAGAAGAAAGATTCCATCCTAAAATGTCAAGAGTTTTAAGTGCCTGTTGTGCTCAGAGCCATCTCTCCAGATAAAGACCATAGGAGCATTGACCACCTAGCCAAGTGTCACTCCCCCCCCCTCCCCCCACCATCTTCCAGTTGAGGAAACTGAAGCCCAGACATATTAAATAGCTTGTCTAAGGGCATATAAGTAATAAAAATATGAGAGCCAGGGCTCAAACCCAGGTCTTCTGATTGCAAATACAGTGTTCCCCCCACCTCCACCCTGAACCACACTTCAGTTACTGATTCAGTTGGGAGGTCAGAAGAGATTGCAAGTGGAGATATAAATTTGGGACCCATATGTATCAGGGTCATAGTTGAAGCCATTGGAGATTAAAGGAGGTTACCAGGGAAGAATCTGCAGAAAAAGAACAGGGGCCAAGGACAGAATGTTGAGCACCACCCACCTTAAGGGATCAGGAACAGGGTGAGAAACTAGCAGAGGAGAAAGAAAAAAGTAATTAAAGTTTAGAGGTAAACCAGGAGAATGAGGCGTCTCTGAAGCCAAGGGAGGAAACATTATTTGGAAGCATGAGTGGTTAGCAGTATCATGTTCTACAAGGGAGTCAAGATAGAAGAGAATTGGGGAAAAACAAAAGGTCATTTGTGACTTTTGAAAGAGCAATTTCTGTAAAATAGCAGGGCCAAACCCCAGATTGCAAAGAAGACTTTTAAGGGAAATCAGGAGGCCTGGGGCAGGGGTTGGGGGAATGAGGAGCAAGAGAACTCCAGGAATTGGGCATAGGGGGAAAATAGACAGTTTCAGAATCTTTTCCTTTCTAGGCTACATCCAGTTCCTTCAAACAACCCTCATATGGCATGATTGGGAAACTGAGGTGGAAAAAAAGAAGAAGAAGAAAGAGGGGGAGGAGGAGGAGGAAGAAGAAGAGAGTGAGAGAGAGAATTTGCCAGAGCAAATTGTCACCAACATGGAGAGGTAAAAGGATGTAGGATGAATGGCTTGGAATCTCTACTCTCTTGAGGAATAGAAATTCCTTTTTTTAATGTGAGTGGAGGAATCAAGAACAGGTAGGTGATAATGTTGAGCAGTTTTGAGGACTAGAGGACAGAGGTGAAGGACCTCCTATCAGATGTTCTCCATTTCGGTGAAGTAGAACACCGTCATCTATAATAACTGTGAGGAGTAGAGATAATGTTGGGGAATTGAGGAGAGAGGAAAAGGCATGGAACAGTAACTGAATAATGAGATAAGGAATCGATAAAAGCAGAATAGAGGATTTTCTGAGTAGCAAAATCAAAGCTGAGGTCATACACGTAGGTGTGTCCTAGCTTTAGATTTATTTTTAATGAGCAGGAAAGGAGATAGGCACAAATAGGTGAGGAGGCAATTATGTATGCTTGGTCTGAGTTGGAAGGCTTTTTAAAACTGTGGTTAATGCAGTATTTTGTTTGAAAAAATTCTTGTGGCCAATAGAAATAGTTCAATTCATCTTCAGTCTTCTCCATTGAATGGCTCAGGTACACATAAAAATTAATCTCAAGGTCTTTTCAAGAAAGCAATTACTTCCCTTACAACACACACAGGTCATCTCCACCATCTTCAAAAAAGAAATCATATTTTCATCAGTTTACAAAAATATTGGTCCAGACCCATGATTTCATTAGTATAGGGAACTCAGTGTGAAAACTCCCTCCTCTGACACACAATAATAGCTACTCTGTAATGGATAGTCTTAAAAACTTGTATGGGACCTTAAAAGGTAAGTGATTTGCCCTGTATCACACTTACTAAAATCAAGGTCCTCTGCTTCACTGTATAAGGTTCATACTATACATCCTAGTCACAGTTCCCCAAACTTTTCATTGCTGAATATTGTAGTCAAAATTGTACTCAAGGTACAGGAAGTAGAGCTGTATAGACATTACTCTTCCCTGACCTCTATTTCCATTCCAACTTTTTTCCATGCAGAGCAGAGTCACCCACAGAATTAACCCTTCACAAGGATTGGGCCTGCAAATAAAGATGCAAATAAAGTGTTTTGTGGAGCTTTGAAGATCTCTGATCTTATGATAACTTTCCCTTTTTGAATTAGTAGAGACTTTCAGTAAAGAAGTTTACTCATGTAAATGTCTGAGTGGATTCTTAGCTCCCTTTCCCCCTTCTTGATCATCTGGAGGGACCAATATAATTTGTTTCTTTCAAAATTTGGTAACTTAAAAAAACTCATAATTTAGTTTTATTATAAACCTAGCTTTTAGTTTATAGGGCTGTCTGAACAGTACTTAGATTTGTGACTTGAAAAGTTCCTATCTGATTTGGTTCAACTGAAACTCTAGACTAATGCTGAGAAGGCATAACTGAATAATCATGGCTAGTCAAATCTACGTTTCCAATTTGGTGCATTGTCACAAACCTGTATCATTGGATCTTGTGGCTGGACTCTTACAGATATATTATGCACTGAGTTAGCACTGATTTCTCTAGTCCTTTAAATCTACCCCCTTTCTGGACTTGTTTGTTAACTGATATAATTCCAGATAACTTCGAGTAACTCCCTGAGGAATATAAACAACAGTAATAATAGCTGGCATTTACATAAAACCCTTAGGTATATATTTGATCCTTGCAACTCTGTGAGGTTAGGTGCTATTATTACAACTATTTCAGAGGTAAGGAAACTGTGGCAAATTGAGGTTAAGAGACTTGCCCAGGGTCACACAGCTGGTAATGACCTGAGGCTGGATTTGAACTCAAGTCTTCCTGACTCTGGGTCTGGTGTTCTATTCCTTTTAACACCTAGCTGATCTAATAAGTGAGAAAGACACTGACAGATTGCTTAGTAATAGCTGATGTTTATAGAAGGTTTAACAGGCATTTTCCACTTGTGCCTGAGCTTCTCAGCAATCCTGTGATGCCCATACCAGAGTGTTATAATCCCTATTTTCCAGAGGAGGAAACTGAGGCAGAGAGAGGTTAAAACCTCGTCATGGTCACAGACCCCTTTAAAGTAAGATGAAGGATTTGAACCCAAGTTTCTACTTATTCTCCGGCTTGGTCGTGTTGCTTTTTTTATTACATTACTCTGCCCTGTCTGGACCGGTTTACAGAGAGAGAGAGCCAGGAAAGCAGCTGCCTCTTCAGCAGCTACTCCAAAATCCAGACCCAGAGAATCCAAAGATCTCCTCAAGGGTCTCAGTAAACAGAGAGGAGCCAATCTGTAGGTAAAAAGGACAGCTCAGAAGAGTAAAATGAAGCCTCTGCAGGAAGACGGTCTGGGATAGGTGTGGCGACTCTGGAGGGGTGGACAGTGATTTGATCTGGGCAGGATGAATTCCTGGTGAAGTGACTTAGCCAGGGTTTGTTACAATATGATCTTTTGTTGTTCCCCTCCCAGGCTCCGCAGGAGTGCTCTCAGGGCCTCCTGCAGAGAGAGGCTGCCAGGGATTTAACTGAGCTGCTCCTTGGGCTGGCACCAGTTGTTGCTCTAGTTCTCTGCCCTCTCTTTTTATTGAGATTGGATCTTTGGACTCCCTGTCTCTCCCCCCTCCCCCCCATGCTATGTGTGTGTGCAGAGTCAGAGAGAACCATCACCTCTGAACTTAGTTACACGGTAACCAGGTATAACCACAACTTTTATGAAGTTGACATTTGTTATGGAAGGTTTTTTTTTTAAATAAAGAAAAAACTTCACTTTTAGAGATCACAGGCCACAAATAAAACATCTAAATATTCTATCTCCTTAAGAATCGGGGGTGGGGGTGAGACTGTCAAGAAAAACAGATAAATTTTCTACCAGCAGACAAATACCCCAAAGCTGGAAACTGGAAAAGCATGTTGTGATGTCTTTTACTGCTGGATAATTAGCAGTAATTTTCTGGCACAAAGTGTTTAATTTTTGAGAGAGGCAAAGCATGACACCCACTCTGTAAAAATCCCAGTGTGATAGAAAGGCTAGCTTTAATAGATATGACCTTTTGGTGCTTCTGCACCTGGTATTGCTGTAAAGTAATCCTAGAACACCCATTTTACAATTTGGATGCAGTTGAGACTGACAGGGCAACTGGTCTGCCTAAAAGCAGTATATTCATATTCATATTCTAGTCTTTTTCTCCTACCCTGTCTCTCAAGTGAATTTGGAAATGTCAGCTCTTTAGCCCTCCTAGGTGCAGAGGCTGCCCACGAGGACTAAATGCTCTTTGCAAGCTGATTTAAGGGCTTTCACTAAGATTAACAATGGTGACTAGTTGTCATACCAAGTGTGTTTTCAATATTCAGATTCTCAAAGGGATCTGCATTTTTACTAATGTGAATGAGCTTTCCAGGGAAGCAGATGGTAAACCATTCATGCCGGCCTATTCTGTGAGACTCCTGTATGTGTTCTCCAATAAGTTCACCCTAGGTGGTTCACCCAAAATGCTGGTGGTCTTCTTCACTTTCTCTTGATATCACGAGAATACCAGTGGTGCCCAAGCTCTGTCCACAAGATAGCCTCACTCGTGCTCCTCCCCCAGTCTGTTTTCTTTTTCAATCACAATTGCTTTAATGATATCTTTTACTCTTTTATTTTGTTGCAGTCTGTTCATACCACTGTTGTGGGCTGGGCCTGATGTAGACCAGTCTCTTGCCAGTTTATGTTTCATATTGGGATAAAATAATACCATCATGCATCATTCAACAGTTAATAAAAGAAGCTTTGCTTGGCCATCACAGAAGAAGGATATAAAACAAGCTCATGCATTAAGAAAACCCTGAGTTTGATTCAGCTAAAGCTAAGCTTCCCTGCCTCTGACTTGTACATCATGGCAGCCAAGGATCAGACTAGAACTCCTGGTCCAGTGAAAGATGTCAATAACCTGAGCCAATCAAGTCTTCAGGATGGTTTCACTACCTTTTAAGGAAAAAACTAGCCTGATCTGCCTGGGAGCTGGGTTGGAGCATTAGGCTATTACTCCTACCACAGTTACTGGCTTGCTTTTCCATTTCCCTTTGAGTGATATTTATTTTGACTCTTTGGAGACTGCAATATTTAATAATAACAATAGCTCACCTTATTATTGGTCCAGATGTGACTTCATAAGTATGGGAACTCAGGATAGAAATTCCTTCCATTGATGAATACCAGTCATTTGACTATAATTTATAGATTTCCATGGGGCATGAAGAGGTTAAACTTCATGTATAAGGTCTCAGTCAGACAAGTAGGAAGAGAACCAGGAGAGAATAGTGTCATGAAAACCTCAGAATGGAGAGAGTGTGCAAGGGGAGAGAGTAGTGACCAGTGTTAAATGCAGTAAATAGGTTATCAGGATGAGGAATGAGAAATAGTCATCAGATCTGACAATTAAGCAATCACTGGTAAGTTTGGAATCAGTATTTTCAGTTGGACAATGAGGTTAGAAGCCAGATTGCAAAGAAAAGGAGAGGAAGCAGAGGCAGTGAGTATAGACATATTTTCCCAAGAGTTTGGCTAAAAAAGAAGGAAGAGATGACTTGAGGGGATGATAGGCTTGAATAATAGTATTTTAAGGATGGGAGAGACTTGTGCATATTTGTAGGGAAGGGATCACTGGATGGGGAGAAGTTGAAGATTCAAGAAAGAGGGGGAATGACTGAGTATGCAGTCTGCTGGAGAAGATGTAGAAAGTGCACATGTAGAGGGATTAGCCTTAGAAGGAAGGAAGAAAATAATCATTTATTAAGTGCCTACCCTGTGCTAAGCACTTTACAAATATTATCTCATTTGATTCTCACAACATCTCTGGGAGGTTGATGCTATTATTATCTCCATTTTACTGATGAGAAAACAGGGTTAAATGAGTTGCCCAGAATCACACAGCTAGTAAATATTTGAGACTAGATTTGTGGTCAGTGTCTGAGGTCAAGTCTTCCTGACTCCAGGCCCAATCAGTGGGCAAGAAGAAGAATGATCTCTTTGTTAGAGACTGAGGGAAAGAGGCAAGAGTGGGCATGTCAATGGGTTTTTGATGAAAAGACTGGGAGAAAATGAAACTCATCCCTGATACTTACTACTTTATGTGACCGTGGGCAAATCATTTAACCTCCTGGGTCTCACTTTGCTCATCTGTAAAATGAAAGGATTGGACTAGATGGTCTCTGAGCTTGTGTCTTAACTTTAGGTCTATGATCCCATGATCATGTGAATTCCACAACCAGCACTCTTTCCAATATACCATATTGTCTCTCAGACACAAGCTGCTAACCTTACTAGCTACACTCAACATAGTTGCAGTGCTTTATGAGCAATGGGATAACATCCCAAGGCTTTTTCTATATTTAGGATGCTGAGTCAACATTTAGACAAGATGGTTACATATTGAGAAGGAAGAATGTGTTGAAGCAGAGGATAAATAAACAGTATGGGAGCAGGGAGGACTGATATGGGGGATTGTCTACAAAGAACCAAGGAGATTTTTGCATTAAATTTCTAAGAGATAGGAATCAAAGAGGAATTTGAAGATAATTCATTGAATAAACAATTGAAGGATGTTCTAAACACATAAAGATGGTGTACATGTAAAGATCTACTGTAGTGTCAGGGGGAGACAAAATTAAATAAATAAATGGTAAGATTGTTCTGAAGCATTCCTTTTTTTTTCTTTTTTTTTTGTCTGGGGGCTCCAATGTAAATTTAAATTTCTGACACCTGAGGGCAGACCAAGAGCTTATTAGGAAATCCTCTAATAAAAGCACAGCATTGCTCTGATAGTATCTTAAATGTGGTTGGGCAAATGGCCTTCTAGTTATAATAGAAGATAAAAGGTCATTTGACAAATTATGGGATTACTTCATACGTGGTATGGATGGACAACCTCTGTACTTCACTGCCTTCCTTGGAAGGCAAGGATCTAGATACTGTTACTAAAAAGGGATGCAGTTATCAATGTGGCCATTCGCATCATGTGCAGCGCTCATGAATCCAGAACCTGCTGAAAGATGTTTCCTTCCCAGACATTCATTCCTGTTTATCTTCCTCTTTCTTGGAGATTTGTGCTGCCTAGATAATTAGTACATCCCCAAGTTCTTAGTAGTCTTAGGGCTTGAGAGAAGAAGACTCAGTCACCAACATGAATGCAAATTAATCAGTCAACAAACGTTTTTTAGAGCATTTACTGTGTGCCAGAAATTGTGCAAAGCAGTGACGATATGAAGATAATGAGAAAACAGTTCCTATCTTAGAGGAGCCCATATTTTAATGGGGGAGACAAATAAATAATAACACACAAGATAAATACAGAATAGATAGAAAGTAACCATAGAGGGGATGGCACTATGGCTGGGTGGGGTGTGTGTGTGTGTATGGGGGGAGAGGTGAGGGAAATGACCCAGGAAAGTCTTCTTAGAATAGGTGAACTGTCTTAAAGGAAACTAGGGTTTCTAAAAGGTTGAGAGTAAGAGTATTCCAGCCAAGGTGAAACAGTCAGTACCAAGGTAAGGAAGGGTCATACAAGTAACAGCAGATAGGCCAATGTGGCTGGCTTGTAGAGTCTGTAACGGGGACTGAAGCATAAGACGATCGGAAAGGTAGAAGGAGCCACATTTTGAAGAGTTTTAAATGCCAAAGTGCCCCCCTGCTGCAGTGTTAAGCATTCCTTGTGTATTGAGGTTGCTCATCTCTTTTGGGGGAGTCCAGCCTGGGGACTGCCACAGTGGCAACCAACCTCTGTCACACATAGTACAGTCTCAAAGTTGGAAGAGAGCTCAAAGGCCATCAGGTCAAACCTACTCCTAAAGAGGAATTCCTCCTGAGGTGGTCCATCCCCCTCACCTTCTCTCCCTCCCATTTCATTTTTGAATAGTTCTAATTGTTCCTAATATCAAGCTTAAATTTACCTCACTAAAATTTCTTTCCATCGTTCCTACTTTTACCCTCAGTAGCCAAGCATAAGAAGTCTAATCTTTCTTCCACATGACAGGATTCAAATACTAGAAGACCACTCATCATATTCCCCAGAAGTCTTGTCTTTTCCGGGTTATCCCAACTTCATTCAACCCTTTGTTGATAATATGATATTGAGGTATATCACCATTATGGTTTTCCTCCTCTTCAAATTTTTATTGTCCTCCTAAAATGTGGTACTTGGAACTAAAAGTAATATGTGATCTGACCAGATCAGAGTCCAGTGAGACTATTGTCCCCCTCATTCTGGAGGCAATGTATTTCTTAATGCAGTAGAATATCTCACTCCCTTTTTTGGCCACCTTTACTGCACAGGTGACTCATATTGAGTTTACAATCCATACATCTGTGATGACCTTCTAGTGCTTAAGCTCTATTATAGTTATCTTTTCTTCATAGAAATTGGTAGGATTATAACATTTAAAGTTAGAAAAGATCTTTGGAAGCACAAAGTATCTTTAGTTTATAGATGGGGTAATCTCACACAAATCAATCATCCAAATCAATCAATGAGCATTTATGTGTAATTATTGTGTGCCATGAGTTATACTAAAACCTGGGGATACAAAGACAATGATAAAATGGTGATGGCTATTAGGGCAGCGAGGTGGTGCCATGGAGAAGGCAACGGTCCTGGAGTCAGGAAAACTCATCTTTCTGAGTTCAAATCTGGCCTCTGACACTTACTAGCTGTGTGACCCTGAACAAGTCACTTAATCCTATTTGCCTCAGTTTCCTTATCTAGAAAATGAGCTGGAGAAGGAAATAACAAACTACTCCAGTATCTTTGCCAAGAAAACCCCAAATGGGGGCATGAAGAGTAGGAAATGACTGAAAAATGACTGAACAACAACAACAACAACAAAAACTGGCTGGTTTACCTGCCTTGAATCTTTACCTAGAACAGTCAATCCTTTGCATAACTACCAAAAAGATCTTCCTAATGCACAGATCTGATTATGGCACCCCCTATTCAGTAAGCTTCAATGGCTCCCCGTTACCTCCAGGATCAAATAGCCTCTGTTTGACTTTTAAGGTCTTTCCTAACCTAGCCTTTCCTACCTACCCATTCTCCTTACATGTTATTCCCTTCCAGATATACTATGGTCCAGTGACACTGGACTTCTTGTTGTTGCTCACCCAAGATACTCCATCTCCTGATTTCAGGTGTTTTCACTGGCTCTTCACCACCCCTGGAATTCTTTCCCTTCCCATTTTTGCCCCCTGACTTCCTTTAAGTCTCAGTTGAAGTCCTCTCTTCTGAAAGTTTTTCCCAGTTCCTCTTAATACTATAGAATTCCCTCTGTGGTTATTTCCAATTAATTCTGCATATATATTGTTTGCAATAGATGTTTGGGTGTTGTCCCCTCCACTAGACTGTGAGCTCATTAAAGACAGAGACTGTTTTTGCTTTTCTTTGTATGCCCAGTACTTAACACAATGCCTGGCATATAATATATACTTTTCTTGACTTGTTGACTTGAATGAGCAAGCAGATAAAGAGAAGCTGAACATCACAGAGATACACACAAATAAATACACATGGAAACACAAACACATACACACAGACACCCCCTTCCCCACAAAGGAACAGAGACAGAGAAAAAGAAAGAGCAAACATAATTCATTGAGCAAGGTTCCAGAAAATAAAGAAGGGGATAGGAGGAAGACAGGCAAATGCTTTGACAAAAAGCTAACTGATTTAAAAAAAAAAAGCTCTGAGACAAGAGAGAAAGATGAGGATGTGAGTTAGGATGGAGAGATATTGAAGTGCTAGTGAAGGCTGGTAAGGGAGCTCATGAATAATGGCTTCAATATTGTAAGCAAAATAATAGTAGGGAAAATAATCTACTATAAAAATATAATGGGGATGGAATTGGCAGCTTGATGAGTAAGGAGAAGGGTTGATACAGTCATGATGGGGATTGTGACATATTTCACACAATTAGCTGATTTTGAGTGATAGCTTAGTCTATGCAAATTGATGATCAGATCTTTAAGTCAAAATGATGACAGTATCTATTGTCACATCAAAATGAATAGAGAATTTTAGAAAATGGTATTACAATACTGCAAGGTTTAATAAAACTGGCTTAATGTAAAATGGCATAAAAAGATAATGGTGTTAAAGAGGCCATAAGGAAACTTTCAGACAATTCTGCATAGTGATCAGTATCTCATATAAAGAGAACCATTGACCTAACCATGAGACAGCAGATCTTGCCTAAAGGCCAGTAGCAAAATATGAAAGGGATACATCACCAAAGGAGACACTCTAGAGAAAAAGTGAAGAACATGTGGGGGATGTATCTAGGGAAGAAGAAGAAGAGGCAATAAGGGAGACAGAAAACAAAGGGTTAGAGAAATAGAGAAGCAGGAAAGAGGTCAAGGGTAAGGAAGTTTCAAAAGAAGGTGGTAGACATCAGTGTCAGATAATGCATAAAGGTCAAAGAAGATGACCAAAGTATAACGCTATGGGATCTGATGATTATTAGGTTATTGGGAACCTTCCAGAAATCTTTATTTTTTTTGAGAATTGTTCATGACAAAGAAGTGGATAAAGAATGTTTATTCTGTAAAGAAGTGTAAATGGGAGTTAATCTATCCATTCACCTACCCTTTCTTGGGGGGGATACAGAAGGGGAAAATGTCACTCTCTTTTCAATATTGTTTCATCGATACATTTTATTCTCAGGTCAAATTTCAGTTGAATTCCAGACTTTTATGTATTTTACCTAAATATTTACACTTAAAAATTTTATTTTTATAGTCATCTCACCATAGCTTATATTTAATTTACTGTTCATTCTTCCCTTCCTGGTCTCTTTTTAGCAGTAACTATTTCCAGGGTGCTTAGACATCTCTATAGGCTTTGGAATAATTTTCTTTAGATGTAATAGATCCAAACTGTATCATATTGTAATTTTTTGATCAAATTTCTAACTTCTTATGCATGTCATAACATGTTAAAAATAGTGATTAGATTTGATTGAGCCCATGATAGGACTATTCCTTAGTCTTAGCCACTCAACTTGTCATCACATAACACAAGATAGATGACTGTATGTCTGAGGACACAAAAAGCTCTGGCCATGAACTCTGGAAGGTCATATATTCCCTGCTGTGCCTAGTACAGTTCCTTGCAAATGTCAGACACTCAAAGGAGGGATTAGACTAGTTCCTATTGGCCCCAGATGCAAAGCTAGCAGAAGTACTTGAAGTTGTGGAAAGGTAGATTTCAGCTTAATGTAAGCAGACAATTTCCTGACAATTAGAATATCTACAAATGGAATGTGCAGCCTTGGAAGGTTGTGAGTCCTTTCTCACTGGAGGCCTTGTAATGGGTTCTATCTTTTGCCTTGTAAAATCAATTCTTATTCAGGAATAGTTAAAATTAAGAATTTGGAAGACTTTATAAACTGAAGAAGAATGAAATGAGGACAACCAGGAGGTATATAACAACACTAGGGGAAAGCAGTGACTGTCTTGAGCTCTCTCCCAAAGCCCTCCAAATACCTAAAAAAAATGGCTCTAAACAAATTCTAAAGCAGCAGAATCCAAAAAAAGACAGAGTGAAACAAATTTCCAGCCAAAGACAGCCTGGATGGTTGATGGGAAAGGTATATTGCTCCAGGCGAGGAGAGGAGAGCAGTGCTGGGTGGGGGCGCAGGCCACAGTGACCTTGGAGTAGGCCTCAGAGGACTGAATCGTGGGCAGCTGTGGCGGTTTCCAGACTTCTCAACCCATGAACACCAAAGACAACTTAGAAGGTCAGTGGCAAAAGTCTGTGACTGCGGTGAGGAAAGAGGAGCTAGGTCTCAGCCACAAGTCTTGAGTGCGGCCTGAGGCCATGGCTTTTTCCTGAACTTCTGGCCCACAGACTGAGGGGGAATCGAGTGACTGATCAGAGGGGGATTGCAGGGATCTCTTTGCCAGTGCTGAGGCAGGAATCTCTTGCTTTACTTGTGCTTGGATCTGGGTCACAGTTCTGAGAGGCAGTCCTGGGGCTAGGAGGAGCGCTGGTGCGGTGGAGTTTGTTGTGGTGGTGGAGAGAAAACACCTCGCCCCTTATCATACCACCTTGGAAGAACTGAAAATTTACAGGTCCCTAGAAGTAGCTCTGAAAACAGCTATACAAACCCCCTAAGCTTGGGACAGTACACTCTTCACAATGGAAGCAGACTTTTACCTTAATAAAGAGTTTAAAACTCAAGTAATTGGCCGGGATCATGAGTAAGCAGTGAAAAAAGAGTCAGACTATATTATCTAACTTTGGTGACAAAGAAGATCAAAACATACAACCAGAAGAAGACAACAAAGCCAAAGCTCCTACATCCAAAGCCTCCAAGAAAAATATGAATCAGTCCCAGGCCTTGGAAGAGCTCAAAAGGGATTTTGAGAAGCAAGTAAGAGAAGTAGAGGAAAAACTGAGAGTGATGCAAGAAAATCATGAAAAACAAGTCAACAGCTTGCTAAAGGAGACCCAAAAAAATACTGAAGAAAATAACACCTTATAAAATAGCCTAACTCAAATGGCTAAAGAGGTCCAAAAAGCCAATGAGGAGAATGCCCTAAAAAGCAAAATTGGCCAAATGGAAAAGGAAGTCTAAAAGATTACTGAAGAAAATACTTCCTTAAAAATTAGAATAGAGCATTTGGAAGCTAGTGACTTTATGAGAAATCAAGATACTGTAAAACAAATCCAAAAGAATGAAAAATTAGAAAACAATGTGAAATATCTCATTGGAAAAACAACTGACCTGGAAAATAGATCCAGGAGAGAGAATTTAAAAATTATTGGACTATCTGAAAGCCATGATCAAAAAAAGAGCCTAAACATCATCTTTCAAGAAATTATCCAGGAAAACTGCCCTGATATTTTAGAACCAGAGGGCAAAATAGAAATTGAAAGAATCCACCGATCTCCTGCTGAAAGAGATCCCCAAAGGGAAACTCCTAGGAATATTGTAGCCAAATTCCAGAGTCCCCAGGTCAAGGAGAAAATATTACAAGCAGCCAGAAAGAAACAATTTTAGTATTATGGAAACATGATCAGGATAACACAAGATTTAACTGCTTCTACATTAAGGGAACAAAGGGCATAGAATGTAATATTCTGGAGAGCAAAGGAGATAGGATTACAACCAAGAATCACCTACCCAGCAAAACTGAGTATAATCTGGCAGAGGAAAACATGTTCATTCAGTGAAATAGAGGACTTTTAAGCATTCCTGATGAAAAGACCAGAGTTGAATAGAAAATCTGATTTTCAAATACAAGACTCAAGTGGAACATGAAGAGGTAAACAGGAAAGAGAAAATCATAAGAGACTTATTAAGGTTGAACTGTTTACATTCCTGCATGGAAAGATGATATTTGTAACTCATGAGACCTTTGTCAGTATTAGGGTAGTTGGAGGGGAAAAATTATATGTACATATATATAGATATAGATAGGTAGAGGGCACAGGGTGAGTTGAAAATGAAGGGGTCATATCTGGAGAATAAAATTAAGGGGTGAGAGAGGAATATACTAGGAGAAGGAGAAAGGGAGAGGTGGAATGGAGTAAATTATCCCACAAAAAACCAAAACAAAACAGAAAAGAAAAGGCTCTTACAGTGGAGGGGAAATGGGGGAAGGTGAGAGGGAATGAGTGAATCTTATTCTCATAGGATTTGACTTAAGGAGGGAATAACATACACACTCAGTTGGGTATGGAAATCTGTCTTACCCTACAGGAAAATAGGGGGGAAGGGGACATAAAGTTAAAATAAATTAAAAAAAAAAGATTAAAAAAAAAAAACCAAAAAAACCAAAAAAAACCCAACACTATAAAAACAAACAACTTTGAAATCTCTAAGAATTATGATCAATACAATAACTATTTATGATTTCAAAGGAACAACAATAATAGCTAATAGCATTTATGTAATACTTGTGTGCCAGATACTGTGCCTAGACTTTTACAAATATTATCTTATTTGATCCTCACAACCCTGGGAGGTAAGTGATATTATCATTCCCATTTCACAAAAGAAGAAATTGAACCATTTAGAGGTTAAGTAACTCACCCAGGGCCACACAGTAAGTTCTAAGGCTGATTTGAATTCAGGTCTTCCTAACTCCAAGCCTTCCACCTATCTACTGTGATGACTGATAATGAAACATGCTATCTATTATAGCGAAGTGACAGATTTAGCATGCAGAATTATACTTATAGCTGTATCAGCTAATGTCTATGTTTATATCCAATCTATGTCTGCAACTATTGAGGGAATATGTTTTGCTTTATTAAGCATATTTGTTACAAGAAATTTGTAATTCTTTCCTTTTTTCTCAATGGGATGAAGAGTAGAGAGGGAAGACAGATTTCTGTTGTTTGGTTTTTTAATAGTGAGGTTAGGAGGGTACTGCAGATGTGAAATGTTTTATGCGCTTTAAGATGAGGTCACAGTATTATTAGTTTTACTTGACTGTTTGACTTTGTTACAAGAGGCCTCTTGTGAACTAGGAGTAATCTGTACATATATGTAACATAAAAACAAACCGCAGCAATAAAACTTTTTTAAAAAATAGATTGACTGGTTAGCCTCAGAGGTTTCTTCCAAATTTGAAATTTTATGATTCTTTGAAAAATATTTCCTAAGTGAATCAAAGAAGTAAGATATTAGTCTTTCTAGCTGAAAAAAATGGTTGGGAATGCTAGAATATAATCCTAGCTTTGAGAAACAGAGATAAGACATATAAACACATAATGTGCACACACATGTACATATATGCATACATATATAGACATGTGTGCTTATGTGCATATATACATGTATTTCATTTGTAACCCTGCTTCTACAGCATGACACCTATTTCATTCTCCTCATCTTCCATTCTTATCACAGATGCTTTCAAATGCACGTAAACTTTTTTTTTTTTATCAGCTCAGATCCTCTTTCTGTTTGTTGTTGCTTTGTTCTGGACCTATGATTTTATCCACATGGTGAGCTCCTCTGTCAATCCACATCAGTAGCTATTCAGCCACTTGTACTCTTATAGAAGAGAAAGTTTAGGGGAGTTACATACAGCCAGTGTGTGTGGGAGGCTAGACTTGAACCCAGATCTGGACATTAAAGCCAGTTCTCTATTTACTGCACCACAATGTCTTTTCTGTTATTTGTTGTCAATTCTTGCCCTTCTTGCCAATGCTAATGATAACCTAGGGCCAACTGCCTCGCTGAACTATTCTTAGCAAAGAACAGTGTGAGAGTGGGCCCATTATTTCCTTCTATAGTGCCCCTTCAAGCTTCGAGCATTATCCAACCCATAATCTCAATTACTGTGGATATTGTTTATATGGAAGAAGCCATATTGAAAACTAGATGTGCAATTCCAAACAAAAAATGTTACAAGAGATATGACATAAAGGATGGAGGTTGAAACATAAGTGGTATTACAGTGAGTCCATACCATAGGGTATTGTGTTTCTCTAATAGGACTTCTTATACAAGCAACACTGAAATAGCTGAGATATGTTTTTGGCAAACTCCCTTCTCTAAACTTAAAGTTTCTTTCTCCAACACCTCTTCTTCTTTCTTCTCCTTTTCTTTCCCCTCCTCCTGCTTCTTTATGTCATCAATGTGGTTCATGCTCAGTCACTCAGGTTTGATCTGTTGCACTTTATTCAGTCTTGTTTTCCTTGGACAGTGCCTCAATTTTAAACCTTTTTCCCCACCTCCCCACTTATTAAAAATTATCTATAGATATTTAATTCATTCATTCATTAACAGATATTAAGTACCTACTATGAGTAAGACACTGTAATTCTTATAGTAGCTATTACCTGGGAAAGCACTTGATGAATTGTAAGTTTTAATAACTGAGACTTCATATGTTACTCCTCCCAAAGATACCACATCTTTAACTGGAGATCATTCTATGGTAAATAATTCATATGACTTATTACAGACTTCTAAACATCTCTTTTTTTGAAATAATGAAATCAAGTATCATTTAATAAGTCTTTGAATAAGGTAGCCTTACAAGTAGCTCCAAATTACATCAGATAGATAATCACTTACCTAGCTAGGAACAACATGGTGGAAGGCAAAGGACATGTGACTGAATCAGAAAACAATGTCTCATTTAAAGTTGGTTATCACGCCCTGTGCCCATGAGAGTCTTCTGCATATACATAATAAATATTTGTTCAGTTGAATTTAACCGAAGAAATGAATTTCAATTGGATTGGCAGGCAGAGCTATAGTGGAAAAAGCACTAGATTTGGAATCAGGAAAATCTGGATTTAAATCATTTATCTAACACTAGTTCATGAAACACAAGCAAATTCTTTAACAACAGAAGAAACTTAGTTTTCCCACCTATAAAATAGGGAGCACCATGAAGTTTTTATGAGGGACAAATGTTAATAAGCATAAAATATTATTATTATGTCCATATGATCATTAATTATTATGATTATTACTCCACTTACAACTGATCGGCTCTGCTCATGCCCATGACTTCTGAAAGTAATGTAAGGGATTATAGATCCTATTATTTATGATGAAAGGACCCATCTTCACTTTTGACCAGGCAAAAATGAAGAGCTGAGCCTCATATTTTAAAATTTTTAATAGTATTTTATTTTTTCTAATTACATGTAAAAATAATTTTAACATTCATTATTTATAAAATTTTGAGTTTCAAATTTTCTCACTTCCTTCCTTCCTTCCCTTCCCCCTCCCTAAGATGGCAAGCAATTTAATATAGGTTATGTATGTGCAACCATGTAAAACATATTTCCATACTAGTCATGTTGTAAAAGAAAAAACAAAAGAAAAGAAAAAAAAAACATAAGAAAAAAATGAAGAAAGTGAAAACAGTATGCTTCAATCTGCATTCAGACTCTTCCAGTTCTTCCTCTGAATGTGGATAGAGTTGTCCATCATGAGTCTTTTGGAATTGTCTTGTATCATTGTATAGCTGAGAAGAGCTAAGTCAGTCATAGTTGATAATTGTATAATGTTGCTATTATTGTGTATGATGTTCTCCTGGTTCTGTTCACTTCACTTTGCACTAGTTCATGTAAGTCTTTCTGAAAATCTTCTGCTCATCGTTTCTTATAGCACAATAGTATTCCGTTACATTCATATATCACAACTTGTTTAGCCATTTCCCCAATTGATGGGCAGCCCCTCAATTTCCAATAGTTTGTTACCACAAAAAGAGCTGCTATAAATATTTTTGCACATGTAGGTCCTTTTCCCTTTTTAATGATTCCTTTGGGTTATAGACCTAGCAATATTGCCTCATATCTTTTTATGATAATGAATCCGATAATCTGTCATGAAGGAGAGGCCTGAGATAATTTTTATTATCATTTGGCAACTTCTCTTGGTAGATATTGCCCCTTTTGTGCTTTGCAATGTTTGTTCATTGTTATCAGAACACATTCTTCCTTTAGTAGTTTTTGTTATGGCCTCAGAAGAAAACAATTGTTCACACATATTTCATGTTAAAATTGTGCTAAACCATCATTTTTAGGTACTTGAAATTTTTAAAGTCTTTTCCTTCAAAGTTGAAATATCCATGTTTATTCATAAATCAGAAGTGGTTTTTCATTTCATTTCATTTTTTCAAATGTCAGTCAGTGAGGCCCCAAATTCTTAAGCCTCCTCATGAGATTTTTAAAAACAAGAGATTGGGGGCAGCTATGTGGCATAGTGGATAGAGCACTGGCCCTGGATTCAGGAGGACCTGAGTTCAAATCCGGCCTCAGACACATAACACTTACTAGCTGTGTGACCCTGGGCAAGTCACTTAACCCCATTGCTTAACCAAAAAAAAAAAAAAAGACAAAAAGCAAGAGATCACATTATTTTCTGGAAGCGAAAAAATGACATTATTTGGTCAAAATATCTCTTTTTTGTATGGTAAAGAAACTCAAAAAGAAGAAAAAAAACAAGCTTTTGTCAACCTTTAATAAATCTAGTAAGCTGAAGTCATTTTTACCTTGAGGGTACTTTTTATTTTTTCCCTAGAAAATGTAAATGTCTCAAAATGAGCAAAGTAGACTGGAAAAGTTGGCTAATGAAGAAATAAGTTAGCTAATTAAGAAAACTGTATTTTAACTTTACAAATACCTCACGTTTATATTACGCTTTGTAGTTTACAGAACATTTTGCTCACTTCCTCAGTTTGTGAGGAAAGTAGCGCAAGAATTATTATCCTCCTGTCACCAGTGAAGAACCTGAGATTCAGAGATAGTCTGGCTTACTTGGTAAGTAAGTCATGGAACGAAGACTTGAAGCAAGAATTTCTGACTCTATGAACAATGATCATTTTTTTTTCCTTTTAATAGCAGGTAGATACTTTGAGGGCAGAAAGTGTTTAATTTTTTTATCCCAGTATCTAACACAGCAATTGACATATGGTAGGTATTTAATAAATGCTTATTGAATAAATGAATGAAAAATTATTTGTATGCCTAGAATTGTGCTATACATTGGAGACAAAAGTAAAAAAGTGAGACCCTATGTTCAAAGACCCTATATTCTAATTGATGAAGACAACATGTAAAGGACGATTCAGATACAGGGTATATGGAAAGAGCTTGGGGCTCATTGGCTTTAGTAGCAAGGTAGATGGCAAGGTCTGGTCATCCTTAAGGTATATGGGAAGGTCATATAACAATTATCTAGGGATCTGGAGGGTAAAAGAGTAGGGAAGCTGATAGGGCGTGGGGGACCTTAGGAGTCAGTGACAGAGAAGATAGTAAACCCCAGCGCTCTTTCTTATTTGTGGTATAGCTTTTACAACTAGCTCCTTGAAGGAAGAAATTTGTTTTATTTATCTTTGGATCTCCTCAAGTGGCTAATATAGTGGCTAGGATATATATGGTAGATGCTTATTCATATTTATTTAAAAAAATAAGTCCTAAATGATCATATGGACAAAATATGGACAAATGACATTTTAAGAAATGAAATGTGAATGTTTTCATCAGACTTCTCACCAAATGTAAGCTATTCACTATGAAAAACTACTTCTACTAAGTCAAGATCTCATGGGAATTAGTGAATTTCCTTTTTAGCAAAAATAAAATATGGTTTAAAAATATTCTGTTTGTCATATTAAGCCTTTTACTTATTAAGTTTTTTAAATAATAGGGTGGTGTCAAATTGACAGAGAGATAAAAGGTGGAAATAATCAGTATTGGAGGGACTATAGGAAAATAGGTATGCTATTGCACTGTTAACAGAATTGTAAATTGATCCAACAATTCTTAAAATGGTTTGAAATTATGTTAGAAAAGTCAGACCCTTTGACCCTTTGACTACTGGGCATCTATCCTAGGTTGTTCAGAGAGGAAAAAGTTCCCATGTATGTTAACCAGTCATTGTAGCGCTGTGTGTGTGTGTGTGTTAGCATAAACTGGAAACAAAATTGGTGCCCACCAATGGGAGAAAGGCTAAACAAATAATGGTATGTAAATTTTTAATGGAATAATATTGTGCTATAAGAAATAATGACTGTAAGGAATTCAGATAAAACTGAGAAGTGTATAAACTCATGCAGAGCAAAGAAAAAGGAACCAGGACAAGAGTTTGTACAATGACTTCAATACTATTAATTAAAATACCACAAAAAGGCAGCTAAAATCAATTTAATTGCAATGATCAATCTTGGTCCTAGAGGAAAGATCAGGAAATCTATTTTCTTCCTTTCTGTAGACTGTCAGGAAACTACAAGAGTAGAATGCTGCGTATGGTGTCAGACATCATTTCTACATTAGTTTTGCTTGACTCTCTTTCTTTGTAATAAGGGAGGCACACAGTATTGAGGCTCATCATGATGGTACAAAAAGCAAAAGAAATCAAGAAAATTTATAAGTGTATTTATTTCCTGATCTATCTATCTATACACCTATCTATCTACCGTAGAAATGGATTGTCTAGGGTACTGATGTGATACAAACATTTTATCCACAAAACAATGTAAATGACTAAGGTCTTTGGATCAAAACATTGCTTTTTTTATTTTTTTTTTTTGGAATGCATGTGATCTGGTCAGTAGAGTCTCTATGGAATATAGATGCCTTTAAATTTTTTAAAAAGTGAATTTTGTAGAAAATCCTTGGGAAAGTCTATTAGAAATAAAAGTTGGTTGGCTGAATTTCCTATGCTGTGTATTAAAATTTGTTGCTAGATCTGAGTAAAGTAGGGCTTGTCAGGTGAAATCCCACAGGACCTCATAATCTCAAGTTTGGTATCTTTTTAGAAGGACATATGGATAAGGAACTGTGCAATTTGTCCTCCACCACAGACTTGTAGGGATTTCATGGGAGATCAGGCTGTTCTTTTCTTTGGGCTTATCCTTTTGCTTTTCTTTGAAAAATTATGCACATAAAACAGCATGATTGCCATCCAAGAAATATAATCTGCCTGGAACATCTCATGTCTTGATCGAATGCCTTGCTACATGTTCTACATGTTCCTCCAAGGAATTTATATTCCTCCAAGGAATTTATATTCCTAATTGGTCTGTGGAAGATGATGTCAGCAGATAGTATTTGAGGCAATAGTGTTTATACTAAGAATCTCCATGTCTGGGCACTCTGATTGTCCCTGGATGCCCTGGTTATCCCTTGGATTATGTTCCCAAGAAAATATCATTGCACTAGTGGGTCGTCCTAGTACTCTTGGACACGACACCTTAGCCCAAGGAGACCAGCAATATTCAGTGATTAGGAAAAACCTTGAGTGATGAAGGGCTAAGATGGGGCAGAAGAGGGGGAACTAAGTGGGAAGGACAGAAGATACAATCCTGAAAGCCAGGACAATTTGATTTCTTGTGTATTTGCATAGCACTGAGATCCAAAGGGCTGAAACAAGTGGTTAAAATCATTATCACCCTATTTCAAGCTGTGTGAATCTCAAGTCGATTAGTGTCAGGAGTTCACACTTTGTTCAACCTGATCCTCAAAAATCTGAGGCCCTTTTGTGCAGCTACTGGTGTGCCCTGTGCCTGCTGATGCTAATATATGGCCATGGGTAGGGTTTGCCTTGCCTCTTTCTGACTCGGTATCCTTGCTGTGTTGAGCCTATATAATAAGGAGTTATTATACACTCCTTATGAGCTAAAGTGTTCTCCTCGGGTATGGCCACGTAAGATACCTTTACATTCAGCTTCGACTTTAACCTTTAGCAGATGATGTAAATGTGGCCAACACAGACAAAATGGTGAAGTAGAAGTTTGTCTAGTATATCTTTTGCTACTTGATTTCTCTCTTCTCTTGTACCCCCTCTCTTTTTATCTTGTCTACTTTTGGGACTTTTGTTGTTGTTGAGTCAGTCATGTCTGACTCTCCTTGACCCTATTCTTGACAAAGATTCCTTCTCCAGCTCATTTTACAAATGAGAAACTGAGGCAAACAGGGTTAAATGACTTGCCAAGGGTGACACAGCTAACAAATGTCTGAGGTCACATTTGAACTCAGGTCCTGCACTCTATCTACTGCACCACCTAGCTGCCTTCGTTTGAGGACTACTATTCTGTTTTCTAATCTTTCCCTATCATCAATCCAGAAAAGGTTTTGAAAATATTGCTACACAGTCAGACCAATGCATTATTAATTATTCCATAGAATTTGCATTATACCTTGTTGAAGCAAATAAAACTGTGTCACTCAGTGTTATGTTTAGTGATCAGATCTACTAGAAACAATTTTCTTATCAGTTGTATAAAAAAGCTCTTTGGAAGATGGTTGTCTGATTAAGAGATCTCCCTCCCTCAATCAAGTGTCCTAATTTGACTCAAAAAGTCTAGGTCTTATACGTGCTTGTGGAACTGTTTCAAGAAATTAGAAATCAACTCATACTGCAGGATTTTCATTAAAGTTACAAATTAAGAATAAAGTGGTTGCCAAATGAAAAAACAGAACAAGACAATTTTCAATGCCAGATCTTAACAGACATTTTTATACAAGTACTGAGATTAGATAAAGATATTGCAAATCACAAAGATTCAAATAACAGTAGTTTTAAGAGAACAAGATGATTTTTGTGTGGTCATATAACAATGTTAATAATTTCTTACATAGCATATTTTAGCCTTTGCATGTTTGGCTTTATTCATTTAATTAATGACTAGTATCATTGTAAACATGGGGGGAATCTAATAAATTTTAGTAAGTCTTATACATTCCTTAATTTAAATTGTCTACAGATCTGAGATCCCAATATTTTGTTCTTATAATCTCTAATTATGAAATGAAATGCTTCCTTGGAATTTCAGACATTAGCTAACAACAGAGTTATTTTTAAGGGACGTATGGGAAGATTTGATGGCTTCTCTTTACATTGAAGTCTATCCCTGATGATAAAATGACCTTAGTTATTTTAGGAAGTCTGAGGGATATGGTGAAGCAGAAAAGATAATAGAGTATCTTAGTGTTTGCCTCTCTTGCTTTTCCCTCCCCTCCCTTCACTTGAATGTCTTTTCTTCTTTCTGCTCCAAGATTCCCAGAGGTTATTACATATTCCATTGCTATCTCCTCTCTCTTAAACCATCATTCCTTATTTTTGTTCACCATAGAGAATCACTATTGTTGACCTGAAAGTTTGGTTAAAAAAGGCAAATGAGCTAGGTGATATATAATTATATTGTTTATTCCCCTTAAGTGAGTGACATGTACATGGAGCCAGAGCTTTAACTCTGACTGAATCAAGCAATTTTAGGAGGACATTTAAATCCTGACTCAGGATGTCTGTGTTACTCAGATTTATGGTCTCCATATATGTTAAACCATAGCATGAGAAAGGAATTTTCTTAATTGAATAGGTTGTAAATACAATAAGATAGGAGAATGTCAAAATGTCAATTGAAATTATAGATCCAGGATATCTGTGTTTAACATAGCATATGTCCATAAAATACCAAGATAAGAAAAGTCCCACTATTCAAGGCAGTGTCCAGGTCCAGGTCATAAACAGAAGAATGCTGGTCAGCTTCATCTGGTCCTGTAGTTGCTGACAGAGGAAGGGGCATTTTGAGTTCACTCAGAGAACAAAGAAAAGCATGTCTATTGTGTTGGGGTGCTTCTTGTGGTTGATTAGTTCAGGCTTTAGACCTTATCAGGGTTCAAATGATCTTAAATGATTATCACTATTCTTGTATTCATGTACAATCATGATATCAAAGTTAAAGACACAGGCTTTTGTAGCAATGAGCAATTTGAAATCATTCAAAGCACTGCAGAAATGGTTTCTCAATTTATATCTCTAGCCCTAACCTCTTTCCTGGGTTCCACATCTCAGTTTTCAGTTGCTGGCCTCACATTTCCAAATGAGGGAGGAGGAGGAAGAGAAAAATGAGAAAGAGGAGGAGGAGGAACAGTCGGTAACCCTCTGAGGACTCAATCTGTGGGTATGAGTGGGAATTAGTGAAGTGAACCCAGAGGAGGTATTGCATTTACATAATGTATGTTTAAGTCCAATTGAACTACTCCCCATTTACTAAATTTTTTTAATTCCATTCAATTCAACAAATTTATTAAGTGGCTACTATGTGCAAGGCTACTATATGATAAGTATTAAGGAAATTCATTCCCTAAACATACATTCCTGCTTCTATGCCACTGGTCATGATCAAGCGAAAGTTATTTATCTTCCAACTGGAAAGCCTCAGGTTTCAGGTACTAAGATTAGAAAAATCTTAGGGAAAGAAATTGCTTCCTGGTAATGGCACCAGAGAATTCTGGCACTTTTCCAGAAATTAAAAAGTTCCATACACCCTGTTGCCTGGGATGCCCTCTCCCTATTGCTGCTCATTGAAATGTTGTCTCTCTTTTAAGGTCCAGATCAAATGCCCTCGTCCTCAAGAAGCCTTCCCTGATCTCTCTCTCCATCTGGAAGGAATCTCTCCCTCATTCCACACTACTTTGTTTTTTTATTTTCCAACTACCCACTCTCTGCTTTTGACTATAATTGTTTGTGTATAGGTTTTTATCTCATCTACTAGATTTCAAGCTCCTTGAGGGCAGGAACCCTGTCTTCACCATTATTGTATTCCGAACAGTACATAACACAGCAATTTACACTGGGAGACACTCCCTAAAAGTCTGTTGAATGAATGAATGAATGAATGACTTCAGTGTAATCAAATTCAATTCAGGAAGCCTTTATTAAATGTTTATCCTCTGTTAAGTGACTGAGGTACAAAGACCAAGAAAAGAAAGAGCATTTGCCCTCAAGGAACATTTCTTCTCCTGGAGAGAAGACTATATGCACACATATAAGTAGACACAAAATTATGCAAAGTAATTTTTAGGGGAAGAGAGTCCTAATGATTTTGGGCTCCTTAATTTCAATAAGAAAGCAATAACTTTATATGTAAGCAAACTTAACCTGCCCACCCATAACTTAGCTAACAATTCTGCACAGAAGTAAATAGCGTATTGCGTTTTCAGTCAATGTTCCTATGTTATAAACAGGGTCTATGGAACTTTTTAATTTCTGGGAAAGGGCCAGAATTCTCTGATGTCATTCTCAGGAAGCAATTTCTTTCCCCAAGATTTTTCTAATCTTAGTACCTGAAACCTGAGGCTTTCCATTTGGAAGATAAGTAACTTCCACTGGTTAATAGGTCATAACTGTCACAGAGAGGAGGGTATTGAATTAGCTTAGGCATTAGCCACCATGTAGTGCCAGTCAAGGGGGGTGCAGAGGAGGAGGTGCAGTGTCAAAAGGGGTGGCTGTGCTGGGCTGCTGGCAGTAATAGTATGTAACCTCTCCACTCTTTCCCTGTTACCAAGGGGAATCTGGGGCAAAAGAAAATGTCCCCAGTGGCCCAAAATGACAGTAAAGGAGCTCCAGTTAGGACTAGAGAGGAGGGAAAAGAGGGACTTTGGACACAGGTACTAGAAGCTATCTGTACCAGAAACGATTGCCTGGTAAGACATCATTTGAGAATTGCAAAGGGGATTGTTAATCTTCGAGTTAAATTAGTGTATTGGAGAGTTGTGTGAACATACCTTGAGAAGCACAAGAAAGAGAATACAAATGTTTTTCAATTCTAGAAACTGGAATAATTTAGGGAAACTTAGAGATTCCTCATTTTGTGATAGCTGGAAGGCCATATGGGTATCAACATAGTATCTTTGTCTCAATAGTGAAGAACAATGAGAGCAGAGCTCATGCAGTCAAAGTTTTTCTTGGCCTGATTAGCTTTTACAGGTAAATAAAGAAGGCCTTGCTTAGCTGGACCCATCCTCCCTAATGTTATTACTGTAAAAGCAATCTCCCACATTGCAAGGTTAGGAACCAAACATGGTCTTCTTGCCATGGTGTTCTGAATCAGCATGTGGATATCACTTCTGCTTTAGAATTAACTTTGGAAGGAGCTAGCAAATCACTTACTATGTTCTGCTTGTGGCTTTTTTAAACTTGCAGGAAACATTCACAGTCTGATAGTTTGAAAAGAAAAATGTTAAGTTCTTGATCTTTTTAAAAAATTTTTTTCCAATTTCCAATTTCATAACTAATTATACCATTTTCTACACAGCAGCAAACTGATCGTTCTAATGCTATGAAACCATACTACTCACCTTTTGAAGAAGTTCTCCATTGTCTCTAGGATAAAACACACACAAACTCCTTTATTTTACCTTTAAAACTCTTTATAATATATCTCCAGCCTACTTTGACATTGCCTCCTTTCATGAATCCTATGGTCTAGCCAAGTAAGGCTGCCTGCTTCACAAACCACATTCCTGTTTCCATCTTTTTGCCTCTAAACAGTCTGATTCTCATGCCTAAAATGAACTCCCTCCTCAACTATGCTTCTTAAGAAACCTTAGCTACCTTCAGAGTTTAGCTTAAGCACAACCTCTCCTATATGATGTCTTTCCAAAGTCCATCCTTGTTTCTCCCCTGTACCTAATTTGTACCTGTTGTGGTTATTCAATCATGTCTGACTTTACGTGACCCTGTTGACCATTCTGTCCATGGGGTTTTCTTGGCAAAGATACTGGTGTGGCTTGCCATTTCTTTCTCCAGTGGATTAAAGTGAACAGAGGTAAGTGACTTGCCCAGGGTCACACAGCTAGTCAGTGTTGGAGGCAGGAATTGTACTCAGGTCTTCCTGACTCTAGGCCTAGGACTCTATCCACTGAGCTACCTAGCTGCCTCATTGTACCTACTTTGTATATATTTTATATATACTTATATATGTATGCATTATTGACTCCAATGTAATATAAGCTCCTTAAGAGCAAGGAATGTTTCTTTTTAGTTTTCATATCCCAAGTATTTTTCTAGCAGAGTGCCTGGCCCAGAGAAGGTACTTAAATAGTCATTCATTGATGCTTTATTTGTCCATGTGAAGGCAGGCCAACTAGATGGCTTCTCTTGTCCTTTCTATTTTTTTATGATTCCATTTTAAATAAAGGGAGAATTTGGCCTTTATATACCCTTTATGTACCCTTGTTGTTCACCCTAAGTCAGGAGTTCTTAACCTGGAGATCTGCAAATTTTGTTCTCTCTCTCTCTCTCTTTCTCCCTCTCTCTCTCTCGCTCTCTCTGTCTCTGTCTGTCTCTCTCTGTCTTTCTCTCTCTCTCTGTGTCTGTCTCTGTCTGTCTGTCTCTTTGTCTCTCTGTCTGTCTTTCTGTCTCTATCTCTCTCTTTGTCTCTCTCTGTCTGTGTCTCTGTCTCTCTCTATGTCTTCTTTCTCAACAAAAAAAGGTTAAGAGTTTTTGCCCTAAGTTCATAATTAAGTTTTTACTGTAATCTCCACCCATATAGATTGAATTAAAAACACATTTTATGAAGCTGCCAAGAAATCCCAGTTCACACTACTACCTGGTATAACCCAGGATTCAATAAGTAGACCTAGAATTGTCCTTTAGAAACCAATATATTCAGGACTTGCTCTCACCAGTCAATTTTATTTTATAAACCTTCACACAAGTATCTCTTTTCAGCAGGAGTAAGACCATTCTTGCCTCTTGAATTAGTCTGGGCCAATTTTCATGATGCTTAGCCAATGTGAGAGACTTCAAATGCTGTAATTTCTAGTGGTAAATCTTATTTTGGAGGCATGGCTATCTGATAGTGCTTAGTAAGGGTGTATTTTGCAGTATAACATTTAAATTTACTTTGACATAGCAGTTTGTAGGTCAGGCACCTAAGTTTGATTTTTGGGTGGGTTACTACACAACCTTGCACCCTTCACCTGACCTTTCCTCACCCATTCTATTTCCTATTACTGGTGAATTGGCCATCATAAACTTGAAAGCTTACTTCAGATGCCAATTTAGAATTAGGTATTGACTTTGTGAAAGTTTTTACTCTCTAAGTAGAGAAACCTGAGTTCAAGGTTCACTCCAGACAAAGCAATGATGTACTTTGTCTTTTGTCTCCCACCTCTCCTGACATTTTTCTCCTTCCTCATGGTGCCCTTCATCTCTAGGGGTCTAGAGCTGTAGTATGCCATCCACTGCACAGGGCACCATACCTTTGAGTTTTACTTAGACCTAACTTCCATGGGCGATGATGCATGTCCCAGGTTTTTCATACCATCCTACCTATTCCACCATGCCAATAAAAATACATTTATCTTGTGTTCAATTTCTTTAAGGAATACAGTTACTGAGATATCATCTGCAAATAATCTTGTAAACTAATTAATCCTAGCATATTGATGATTAACTATAATCCAGAAAGCTGCCTATTTAGATATTCCTAAATATTCAAATATTCCTAAATATTCCAATAATATTTAAATATTCCTAAAACTGTGCAATGATCTGACTATGTCTCTCCCCTGGTCAAGAAGCTCCAGTAGCTCCCTATTTCCTCTAGGACAGAATACCAAGCCCTCTGTTTTTAAGACCTTCACAGTCTGGCTTACACACATTATTCCCCTTCATGCAGTCTACACAGTTCCAGCAAACTGCCCTTTTTGATCTTCCTCACATATGACCCTCTCCTCCCAAGTTTATGCTTTTGCATGTAATGTGTAATGCATTTCCTTCTCCCTGCACATCCCAATGCTCCTAGTTTCCTTCAAAGTTCATTTCAAGCATCACAGGAAGCCTTTCATGATTACCTCCTCTGCTAGTACTCTCCCTTTGCTACCTTGTACATGTTGTCTCCCTTGATAAAATGTTAGCCCATTGAAAGTAATAGCTGTTTAATTTGTTTCTATACTCAGAGCTTAGTAAAGTACCTGGAACATTCAAAGATCTTAAAAAATGCTTGATGATCAATTTCTCAATTGATTAATTGACTGATATAATTAGAAGGTAAAGAGGACAAAAGATTTGTGGATACAGGAAAGGGAACAACTCAACAAAGGGTCAAAGTGAATAAATAGGGAGGGAAGTGAGGTCAGGATATTTGGTAGTTGAGAATATAGCAAGATAAGGAAGAATGGAGTTCAGGAAAATCCTAATAAGAAGAGTAAAAGAGTAGGAGAAGTAGAAGGACAAAAAATATGGTCAGAGAGGGGGAATTTTGAGGCTTGAGGTCTGCATGCCTAAGCTTCTCAGCCCAATATATTATAATAGGAATTGTTAAGCATGCCTTATATAATCTCTTTAAAGTTCATATTCCCAAGGACCTACATGTGCAAAAATATTTGTAGCAGCCCTTTTTGTGGTGGCAAAATATTGGAAATTGAGGGGATGCCCATCAATTGGGGAATGGCTGAACAAGTTATGGTATATAAATGTAAAAGAATACTGTTGTGCAATAAGAAATGATGAACAGATGGATTTCAGAAAAACCTGGAAAGACTTCTATGAATTGATGCAAAGTGAAATGGGCAGAACCATCAGCAACGTTGTGTGATGATCAACTACGAATGACTTGGCTCTTCTTCGCAACACAATGACCCAAGACCAGTCCAAAGGACTCATGAAGGAAAAATGCTGTCCATATACAGATAAAGAACTGATGGACTCTGAATGCAAATCAAAGCACATTTTTTTACTTACTTTATTCTTTCTCATGTTCTTTCCCCTTTTTCTCTATTTCTTTCACAACTGTGACGGATATGGAAATATTTTTACATGAAAGCACGTGTATAAACTATATTAAACTGCCTACCATTTTCAGAAGAGGGGAGGAGAGAAAGGGAGGAAGGGAGGGAGAAAAATTTGGAGTTCAGAATCTTATAAAAATGATTGCTAAAAATTTTCTTGACATGTAATGGGGGAAAAATAAAGTAACATTTAAAAAAGTAAGTTCATATTTCCATGACATTAGAAAATCTAAACAACTGGATTTAAAACTAAATTATAAGAGTTTTATTTGCTATTCAACAGGTTAATAAAGTCTTTTCCTATCTACATTCCATAGAAGTAGATAAATTTCTCTAGAATACATTTCTTATGGTGCTATCTTTACTGATTTCTGCAACATTGTGCTACAAAATGTTTTGGGCCTATTCTCTGTGTCCTTCATTTTGTCAATGTATTCTTTAGCCTAGTTTTGGTTTTAAAGGTAGAGAAGCATCTTTATTTGAATTCAGAATGTAAGTTAAATTCAAAATGAAATCCAAATGTTTATAAAGTGGGTAATGCCCAAATATATGACTGTATTTAAAGTTTATGATATCATAAAGCAGCTTAACACAAGGAATTGTTAAAACAAGTTTTATTTCACTGCATTTTTTCCCCTGGATTTGTTGGTCTCGATCTAACCTATTTCCTTTACTTCCACATGGTGCTTTAACAGAAATTATTTTATTCTGCCAGCTTCTTATTGAGATTTTCATTTGAATAAATTATTAAAAAAATTTTAAGGGCATGAAAAATAGATGGAAAGTGAAAAGTATTTGAGTAATATTCAAACTAGATGAGCCCTTAGGTAAGTGAGGTCTATAACACTTGGTGAATATCTTCCTGTGTGTGGCAACCTAGAAAGAGTATGGAATTCATAATCAGAAAGTGTGGGTTTGAGCTCCAAGTCCGTTAGTTGCTTGTTTAGTGACATTGGACAAGTAATTTACCTTCTCAGCCTTCAAGCTCTTATTTATAAAAATGAATAATAATATTTAGGCACAGTAGATAGAGTACCAGGCCTAGAGTCAGGAAGACCTAAGTTCAAATTTGACCTCAGAAGCACTTGCTTTGTGACCCTGGGCAAGTCACTTAACCCTTTTTGCCTCTGTTTCTTCATCTATAAAAATGAGCTGAGAAGGAAATGGCAAATCATTCCAGTATCTTTGCCAAGAAAACCCCAAAAGGGGCATGAAGAGTCAGACACAATTGAAAAATGACTAAACAAAAACAATAGATTTTTCGTTGTGAGAAAAGTGATTTATAAGCCTTCAAGTATTACATATTTTAATCTAATTTATATTTGTACCAGTTGGATATATAATATGAAATTGTATTTTAAAAGTTGGCATAAATCCTATGAAAACCTGAGCATTCTCTATTAAGCTCAGAGAGAAGCAAGGATCTTTAAAGTCAGACTCTTGAATTGCTCTCACTATTTTAATCCTGACAGCTAACAACCCCTTACATGTATCCTAGATCTTGCTCTTGAATATAGTGCTATGACTCTGAATGAAGGCTTCATCCCTGGTTATTCTTTTTAACTCACATTGTGAAGATCCATCTGGGGCTATCACTCAAAATACAGGAGACTTAATGGAGAGTTTTAAAATTCTTATTATTGATGATGACATTTCTCTATGAAGACTTAGTGACTCCATCTGAAATTTAAGTCAAGCTTCTAGTTAAATTTGAAAACCATATCATATGTCTTTTTCTTTTCTGGATCCTAAGAATTTTAGGAGATTAAAATATTTTTGCATATTTGGGGTTTACTTACAACTCAAGGGAAGAAGAACTAAAAGAAACTGGCTAAATCTATTTGAAGGAAAAAAAATTGGATTGAGGTGACCCAAAAGATAATTTTTTAATGGATGTTCCTTAGTACAAAGAATTTTCCCCTTTTCTATTTAAAGGTTTATAAATTCTTAGTCACTTTTATTGCTGTCAGCTGCTGTCAACGTCTTGGAGAGTAGTAATGCTCAGGAGAAGGGTTACATGAAAATAGCTATTACATGCCAGAATGGGAGCAATAGAACACTAGCAATGATGCCAAGATCTCTCTCTGTGTATGTATATCTGTGTATCTATTCTGTTGAAGCATAGTTTGCAAATATAGTGTTTGATTTAGAATGGCATCATATCCACAAACAGTCATAATTTTGAAAGATAAAATTCAACTAATTCTGGTTTTATTCACTTGCAAATTCAATAATTTTCATATCATTCTCTATTACTAACATGTTCAAAGATATTGAAATTCTTTGAGGTATTCATACTTATTATTGTTACTATTTGGATCTGGGCCTATGATTTTGTCATGTAGAAAACTCTTAGTAGAGAAAAGTTGATGTTGCTCAAATGATGTAATTAATCCATAACTTATAGTCTTATAGAGTTTCCTGAGGCATTGAGAGCTAAGTGACTTCCCTTTGGTCAAGCATTTGTTTCAGAGGTAAGACTTAAACCTATTGCTTCCTGACTCCAAGGCTAGTCCTCTGATCCACTATACCACATTTCCCCTATTTTGTTACTTTACTTGAAAATGAACTATGGAATATTATTGATGTGAGTGAATAATAAGTACTTGTATTTACCTGTAAAATAATGTACAAATAGTGATAAACTCTGGAAGAAGTTAGCACAAGTATTTGGAACTTCCAAAGCCTTTTACCTTAAAAGGTTCATTTTTACCTTTAAAGGCTTCTTTTAAGTGACAATGGAGCAGAGATTCCAGAGAGGTCAGACCAAACAGAGCCTACCCAAAGGATCCAAGAGTGAGAGAGGGAGGGGAGTCTAGCCCCAGCCAAAAGTTCCAGTCCAAGAATTGAGACATACAGACATGAGTAAACAGAATGAAACTTTTAAAAAATAGGAGGAAATACTCTGGGTTAAGACAAGCCCAAGGGGATTAACCTAGTGAAAGAGAATATCTCTACAGCCATAACCAAGGATTCAAAGAAAGTTTTGGAGAAATTAAGAGATTAAAAAAAGAGTGTCACTGGGAAATAAATTAGAAGCCAACAATCATTTATTAAATACTTATTATGTGTTTGGCACCATGCTAAATACTTAGAATAATAATAAAAGGAGAAAGATAACCCCTGCCCTCAAGGAACTTACATTCTAATGGAAGAAGACAATAAATATATAAAAGGAAGCTGAAAGAGGGAGAGTGTACAGCTTTGTGAGGGGATGGTAGAGAAAGTCAAGAGAATCAGGAACGGATCCTGGAAAAGAATAAAGACATGGTTGGCCTAGATATTTTTCTTAAAATGGATGTTCTGGGAGAAACCAGCCAATCAGAGGAAGGGTATAAAGAAACTTATGGTCTCTAGGTGGCTCAGTGGATAGAGCACTGGCCATGGAGTCAGGAGAGTTTGAGTTCAAATCCAGCTTCAGACACTTACTAGCTGTGTGACCCTGGGCAAGTCGCTTAACCTGTTTGTCTCAGTTCCTCATCTGTAAAATGAGCTGGAGAAGGAAATGGGAAATTATTCCAGTATCTTTGCCAAGAAAACCCAAAATGGCATCATAGAGCATCAGAAAAGACTGAAAGGATGCAACAATAACAATAACATAAAGAAACTTAGGATAGAAAGTAGAAACTCTGACCTAAGTAGCAGACTTTCTATAAATAGAATGCAGCAAACAATGCAATGATTCCATTAGACAACAAGAAATATCAGAACAAAATTAAAAGAAAAATCAGAAGATGTAAGGAATCTATAATAAAAAATAATTGACCAGGAAAAAAGTCAAGGAGATATAATTTGAGGATCAGTGGACTTTCTGAAAACCACAAATAAACAAAACATCTGAATACCCATTTTTAAAGCAATCACAAAAAAAAACTGGCTAGATCCTTTAGGAGCAGACAACAAAGTATAAATAGACAAAATCCACCAGTAACCTCTTGAAAGAAACTTCAAATCAAAAACACCTAGGATTGTCATAGTCAAAATCCAGAGCTTTCAGGTAAAAGAAAAAAATATTTCAAAGATTCAGAAAGAATTCACTTACCAAGGAATCACAGCCAGTTTCACTCAAAGACTATGCTGCAACTACTTTACAGAAGAGAAAATCTTGGAACACAACATTCCAAAATGCAAAATAAAAAGGCTTACAGATAAGAATAGGAGACTGAAAATAATCCCACAGGAAAAAGTAGAATATGACACTTTCAAAAATTATTTTTTAAAATTATTTTTATGTACTTAATTTTTAATTTATGGAATAAAGCAAGCATTTCCATAACATAACATAACATAATAATAAAAAAGATAACTGCTCATGAAATTGCAAATCTATTATGTACAACTTGTTATTCCTTTTAAATATATCATAAAGTTATCAAGTAAGTTTCTTTTTTTTCCCCTTTTTTCTTCTATTCCCCACTCTGCTCTAGAGATGGCTATCATTAGACCCAAATATGTATATGTATGTATGTATACATATATGTGTGTGTTTGTGTGTGTATGTGTGTGTAAAATCATTCTATACATACTTCTTTTTATCAGTTATTTCTCTGGATACAGATAGTGTCTTCCTTCATACGTCCTTTGTAGTTGATTTGGGTATTTGTAAGTCAAAATGACGTCTTCACTCAAAGTTGTTATTAAAACAATATTGCTGTTACTATATACAACATTCTTTTGGTTCTGCTCATTTCATTCTTCATTATTTCATGCAAATCTATCCATGTTTTTCTAAGATCATTGAGCTCACCATTTCTTATAACACAGTAGTATTCTGTGACAATCATATACCACAACTCGTTCAGCCACTCCCCAATTGACAGGCATCCCTTGCAATTTCAACTTCTTTTTCAGTACAAAGAGAGCTGCTATATTTAATTTGTGATGAAAAGATGGGATCTAGGTAAAGTCTTTGAAACATAAATATAGGAGACAACAGCAATTGAGAAAAGTAAATTCATTTGAGCATTTAGAAGGAGTTAATTGACAATGAAGTGTGTGGCTAGATTATAAGAATCCCAGCATCTTAATGGAGACAAGATGGACCTTATATACAGAAAGACTGTGGGAGAGATCTAGGAGTGACCAAGTAGTTTGGGGTGACTGGAGGAGGGGTCTAAGGAAGATCTGAATGGAAGTGGCCAGTAAGCTGGGGTGAACAGAACTCCTGGGACCTGGACAATGGAGCCTAGCTAGGATTAAGTGTGGGAAATGGCTGGGGGCCATAAGGAGGACTAGGCTAGGTTAAGGGTAACAGAATTAGGAGATTGGGTATAGCCACAATGAAAGGCCAGTTGATGGGATTATAGCCTCAGAAGAATGCCAGAGATTTGGCCAAGTGGGAAAGTCCAGGGTTTTTCCTTTCTGGGGTCTAGATCCCAACTCCATCATTCCCCCCTCAAACAAATGGGACCAAATTCTTTTGGTAAGGGGTGAAGGTCTTGGTTTCTCAAATTGCTTCCTGCTGGCAAGGGGCATAGAGCTGTCCCTGCCTCAAGGGAGTCCCAAAGAGGAGGTTGACTGGAACCGAGCACAGGCTGCATCTAGGGAACAATGGGGGGGCATTGGCTGGTACTTGCTATTTGCTACCAACTGTAGGTGAATGGCCTGTAGTCTGGAAGACACAAATCTGACAGAAAAAACTGCAGGGCCCAGATATAAAGCAGGGACTAGATTTAGGGCCCAACTTTGAGAGGATAAAACTTCCTTAGCTCTATTTGGATTCAGATAATTCAGTTTTCCAACCATGCAGTATCAAATCCAACTTATAGCCAGACTCAGGAATAGCCAGTTGGGTAACATTCCCTTTCAAAGGAACATAATGGGGAAACTGAACCAGGAGGATCCCATCTTAGACTGAGGCTAAAATTGTCCTCTCACCTTTTCCCAATGCTGACTTCCCGCCAGTATCACCTTCTCTGAGTAGCTTGTGGCATTTCTCTCAGATGGTGGATTATTGATTATTGATGGATTATGACCCATCAGACAACTCAAAATAAAATCCTATGAACTTTTACCTCAAATAGCAAGTTTTAATCGCAGCTTAGGAAAAACTTTTCCAGGATTTACATCTCAAACTTAAATTTGTCCTGGTGTAAAAAACCAATCATTAGAGAGTTCTATACCAAACTCAAACAAGTTTTTGGCAGATTTACACATTAAAACAATAACCAGCAATAGCTAAATTATTTTATCAGTAACCAAATTATGAAAAGTTGCTTGACATAACTGATACAGAAAGTTCACCAATTTGAAACAAACCCATTACCAATCAGATGACTTCAGTTTTGTTAAATGCACTTCCAAATTACTTTACACAGAGAATCAACATCTAATCATTAACAGTTAAAACTACAAATTTAAAAGAGCGTGCTTACCCAAATTTGGAGGCTAGCTTCATTACCTTGAGCAGGATGTGCCGGATCTGGGTGATGCTTCCAGGCAAAGGTTGCCCTAGGGCCCAAGGCCATTGCCAGGGGGACCCACCACATAGCTGCTGCCCCTCCCCCCTCCTTCTTTTCCCAGGTGGGGGAGGGCAAAACCAAAGTTGAGGGGTAAAGGGTGAAACTCTCTTCTATGAGTGGGGTTAACATACCCTCTTGACTCAAGGGAAGGGAGTGGGAGAAAGGAGTGACCAGGGTTGTAAGGAGGAGTTTCAAAACTCCTTAATGATCAATCACAAAACTTCCAAAATCTGCCAAAATATTTTTAGCTGTTCTAACTTTCCCCTGTAACCTCCATGAAGTAGGATTCAGGGGTGTAGAGGGAAGAGAGTAAGTAAGCCTCAAGGAACCAAAAAGCAACGGCAGTTTTCCCCCAATTCTCTACTGCTGAGAGAATTAACAGAATTGGGCATACACTTCCGGATAGGGTGTCTGTCCTTGTCCTCTATGCTGTGGAAGGTGTACTGAGGTCCATGGCTTCGAACCAACCCAGTGGACCTAGAGCCTGAGAGCGTCAGGCAGAGTGAGATAACAGCCTCGTAACTGTCTGTCCCTCCAAGCCTTGGTGCTTGGAGAGCAACCCCAATTGCAGAGCAAGAAAGGGAGGGAGAGGAGGCTTACATAACTTCCTGTCTTGGCTGGAGAAGAGCTTGGGGTTAGGCAGTTTCCTCATATGGGCCACCAAAATGATGTGGTTTAGGTGTTCAGGGGTTCTGGGACCCCAAAATCACAACACGCAGGTCCTGCCTGAAAGAATTTGACCCAGGCCTTCTTTCAGCCTAAGACAAGGTTTATTAGAACATCCATCATATTGGGCAGACTCTTAAGGAGTCTGAACATTAGTAAGCTATTGGCTAGATTTTAAGAATCTGAGCCATGGCTAGATTATAAGAATCCCAGCCCATTTTCTTACTTAAAATGAGAATAACAATAGTGCATACATACCAGGATTGCCATGAGAATAAAATATGACAAAATAAAATATGATAATATTTGTAATGTACCTAGCATGTGGTAGGGACTTACTAAATGCTTGTTAATTAAAAAAAATACATATAAAATACATATTATAGCTTTTTTGTGGTACCAAAGTGTGTCTATCAATACAGGAATGGCTGAACAAATTATAATATATGAATGTGATAGAATACTGCATTGCAATAAGACTTGATAAAGGAGATAATCTCAGAGATACCTAGGAAGATTTGTATGAACTAATGCAGAAAGTGAGCAGAACCAGAATAATTTATACAATAACAACAACATTGTGAAGGCAAACAATTTTGAAAAACTTAAGGATTCTGATAAACACAATCACCAGCCATGATTCCAGAGGACTCATGATGAAACATGCTGCTAACAGAGAGATGATAGATTCAGGGTGCAGACTGAATCATACACTTTTGGACATAGACAATGCAGGAATTTGTTTTGCTTGACTATGTATATTGGTTAAAAGGGTTTTGTTTTTCTTTTTAATGTTGAAGGTAGGTGAGACGGAGTGAAGGTGAATTTTTATTATTTGAAAAAAATAAAATAAATAATTAAGAAAAATAAACTGAAAAAAACCAAAAAACAAAAAACAAACAAACAAGACAGTTTCAGAGAAGCCTGGGAAGACATGTAAGAAATTCTATGGAATGAAGTGAGCAGAACCAGGACAATTTATACAATAATAGTATCATTGTAAAAGCAAACCTCTTTGAAAGACATAAGAATTCTGATCAATGCAATGAGCAACCATGATTCCAGAGGACTGATGAAGAAGAATGTTAACAACTCCTGATCTTGTGGTGATGGTCTCAAGATGTACAGAGACATACATAGCAACAGCAGATGTACCTGGTTTGCTGCTATAAGAACTTAATGAATCATTTTGAGCAAAGACATAAACCAGCCCACAGGGTGAAGAGGCAAAGTTGCAAACAGCAATAGGTTCTGTAGTGAATCAATGGACAGGCTACATGTGTCTTTCACAGCACACTTACATGAAAGTTATGTTTGAACACATCATCAACAGCAATTCTTTGGAATGCAACCCATGCAGAGCAAAAGAAATAACAACAATGAACATTTATGTGGTACTTGGTCAAGAAGACCAGGTATTGTGCTAAGTGCTTTACAAATATTATCTCATTTGATCCTTATAATAATCCTGGGAGGTATGTGCTATTATTATCCCCATTTTATAGATGAGGAAACTGAGGCAAAGAATAGTTAAGTAACTTGCCCATAGTCACACAGCTAGTAAATGTCTGAGGCCAGATTTGAACTCAGGTCTTCCTGATTCCACTATTCTTTCCACTCGGTCACCTAGCTGTATAGGTGGATGCCAAGTCAGAGGAAATGTATTTAAATAAGATCTCTGCCCTTTCTTGTAATATGCGTATTGATTGCAGGAAGTGCAGATGTTTAGCCTGGACAAAAGAAGGCAGAGTACTTGAAAAGCTGTCACATTAAAGAGGGATTTGACTTTTTTTGTTTGGCTCCAGAGGGAAGAATCAAGAAAGAGAAGTTGCAAAGAGGTAAGTTTAGCCTTGGTATCAGGAAAAACTTCTCCAATGAGTAGAATGTGTCATCTTGAGAACTTCCTAGGAGCTTCCTCCAAGGAAAGCATATTTTGGTTGATATTCTTTCGGGGGCATGGATTGGACTACATGGGCTCTGAATTCTCTTACCATTCTGAAATTCTGCGATTTTGTTATTCTCTCTGTGTAACTTTAGACAATTCACTGCAGTACAGTAGAAAAAGTGCTGAATTTGGATGCAGAAGACCTGAATTCAAATCCCAACTCTTTTCATTTACTACAAATACAATCTGGGCACATCATTTAACCTCTCTGGGCCTCAGTTTCATTTTCTGTAAAAAGGGAAAGAGGTTTGAACTAGATGACGTTGAAGTTCCCTTCCATCCCTAAATTTGCAATCTGATGATTTTCTAGCTTCTCAGTCTCAGTGTCCTAATCTGTGAGAGGGGAATGTTGGGCTAGATAATCTTTAGAACTCCTATGTTCCTTTAGAACATCTATGATTTTATGAGACATTAAGTAGCATTTAAGGGTAAAAGGAAAATACAGTGATGCATAAATTCAGAATGGAAAGTATCAACAAAATACCTATTTTATCCACTGTACATATGTCTATTCTGGCATTCTGAGATTTTATATTTGGCTCAACTTTTTATTTATACTTCAATATAATTATTACATGGTGTTTTTGCAGTATTTTTAATCAGTGCCAATTGTGTTTTAATGGACCATATGTATTTCTATTTGTCATATGCTTGCTCTTCCTCCATTCTAGGACAGAACATCTTAACACCCAGCAGTGTGCTTCTACATGAAGAGACTAAATGTACTGTCAAGCTCAGTTCCCTAGAAGCACCAGCTCACCCACTTCCTTTCCATGCGGTTTTTTCCCCCTCCTAATGTCTGAACAGCTGTCAGTGGTTCATTTTTTCTAATTATATATTTTTCTGTTGCCAAGGATCTCTCATCAAAATAAAGAGGAAAGGTATTGGGGCACATGAATAAGAGAGGTTATATTTAAGGTGAGTGGTGAATGAACAGTGTCATGGAAGAGAGGAAAAGAAGGTTGTGAAATAAAGAAATGATGACAGAGCCAACAAAGTCTTTTGTGATTTCAGCTATGAATTGGGTGTGTAAATGTCTATCAACATAAATAAGGAGTGACTGTGTAGAAACATTTAAATTGACCTTGTTATTTGTCTTTCATTTCAAAGAGGACCGATGACATCAGGGGGTGATATCTTGACATCATGAATTGGATTTAAGTGAGGCAGAGTTGGACAAACTTGTCAGCCTCAGTCTCACTTCTAGAGTCATTGAAATCCAGTGGTAAGACATAAGTCAGGATGATTGGCAATGGCCTGGGATGCAGTGGATGACCTCGGCATCTTTGAGGTCTAACCGTGTTCTAAGCACTCCAAAGCTATTGCTTTAGCTGCCTTCAAGGCAGTTGGAACAAATTGTTCTCATCTGCTCATTCCTCCGGCAAAAGTCTTTGCATGCTTGGGGTAGACATCCCCCTCAACTCATTGATGTGTTTAAGGCCTGTCTGTTACCCTCAACCTGTTTTAGCCCATCTGCCAAGACAGTTTTACCGCAGGATGACCACTGCACATGCTGCAGCTTCTTGGAGCCACAGGTTGGATGTTGGGTGAAGGTGGACACCAAAGGTGGAGGAGTAGCCCTGAAAAGGGCTCAGCCAGCCCTCACACCAGAGGTGCTCATCCTCCTAAGCAACCCATGCTTTCCAAATTGACCTTATAACATATGATAAAGCATGATTTCAAATGTGCCCATCACTTTGAATTGAACATAAAAGCTTATTTTTCACACACAGTATGAAAAGAAAAGTGAATTTTCCCCCCATGATAATTTAATTATAGGGAGAGCTCAAGATCACATTTGTATGATAAGGAATAAGAAAATATTGCTGTACCATGGTGTAATTGCTGGAGAATGTTATTTGTAACTTTTGTAACATCTGGCTTTTTAGCTGCTACTTGAGACTTTATTTACCTCATAATTGAATAGAATAAGAAATTGGAAGGTGTTGAAATACCCCAGAAATTAAATTCTCTTTATTTTGTCCAGCTAGTGATTTTATTGGAGTATGGCATTCTCAGGTAAAGAAACTTACCATTTCAGACTTGCATCTTCTCTGCAACTTACTGTTTCAGAGAGTTGTCTAGTACCATCATCATCATAATTGTTATTATTTTTATTATTTCTTTTTGGACATGTTGAGTTTGAAATGCCTATAGGACGTTTAGTCTGAAATATCCAATAGGCAATTGTTGGTATAAACCTGTGGCTTAGGATAGACTAGGGATAGATATACAAATCTGGGGAAGTCATCTGAATAGAGATGAAGACATATATTCATATACATGTATACACTTGTGTATATAACATATACATATTTGTGTGTATGCATATATGTGTATACACACATATGTATGTACATACATATGGGGGAAAGAGAGAGAGAAAGAGAGAGAGAGGGAGAGAGAGGGAGGATAAAGACAGAAATAGAGACAAAAAAGAGGACCCAAGACAGAGTCTTTACTACACCTGGAATTTCAAGGGCAAAAATGAATGATGATCCAGCAAAGGAGACAGAAAAGGAGTGGTTAGATAAGTAGTAGGAGAACCAGGAGAAAGGAGTGTCACAAAAACCCAGAGAGGAGAGAGCATCCAAGGGAAGTTGGTAGTCAATAGTTTCAAGTATAGAAAAGGTCAAGAAAAATAAAAATTGAGAAAAGGCCATCAAATTTAGAAATTAAGAGATCATTGGGCACTCTAAAGAAACCAGTTTCAAAGTTGAGGAAAAATGAGAATAAAGTAAGATACAAGGAGACTAGTTAGCTTTTTCAAGGAGTCTGGCTTTGAAAGGAAAAGAGATAAAAAGGATGATAGTTTGAGAGGGTGGTAGAGAGTAGAATCACCTCAGAAGCTTAAACTTATACCTAATATGGTCAAGGCAACGTGGAAGTGCATCTCCTTTCTCTGAGAAACAAGAAACAGAAATCTTCTCACTGGGGCACATTATAGGGGGGAAAGTCTTAAATTACTCTGGACACAGAATAGATATTGAATAAATGTTTGTTGAAGGAATGTCCTTGAGCTATATTGTATCTTAGAACTCTCAGTTGTGATTTGTTGGTGACACAGTAATGACAGTTTTGGATGTGATCACTATGGCTTGGGCAAGAAACTGATGATCATGAAGGAACAGGTTGTGTTTTCCTCACTTTTGTCCATTGAAGACAGGATAAAGAAGAGAAAAAAATAATTTGAGAGGTGAACAGTCAGCTAAGGATGTGGCATCTGAGAACAGGACTTGGATTTCTAGAATATAGCTTATAATATGGGGTTGGCAGATTCCTGGCCAAAGATTTACTACCCAGAAAAATAGTGGTACGAATGTATTTGCTAGGTGCCTTAAAAATCTAATCAAGGGATCATTAAATTAAAGAAAGAATAGGGGAAGGAAAAGGCTGTAAATATATATGTATATATATACACACACACATATACACATACATATATGCACATATATATGTATATACACACGCACACACACACATATACATTCATATATACACACATACATATATTTTATATATATATATATATATATATATATATATATATATAAACAATCTCCCCAGATTAGGTATTTTGAAGAGGAGCCACAAAGAATAAAGAAGAATAGTTGCTAGGACACCCACAAACTCACTGGAGACAAAAATTTAAAAAAGAAGTCAGTAGTAAAACACTAGGCCTCAAGTGTCTATACATAATTGCCTACGCATAATCTCTATACACAAATATCCATACATAAATAAAATGTTTTAGTTAACAAACAAGAAGAACCAGTAAGGAGTTCCTTCTGATTGGAGGTATTAAATCAGATACTGGATGACCACTTAATAGGTACATTATAGTGGGAATTCCTTTTGTGAATGAATTGGAGGAGAGGAATACTGAGATCACTTCCAACTTGTAACTTCTGTAATTCGCTGCCTTTCTGGAGTAAAAATGTTAGGTTTCAAAGTTTTAAGTTTTCTTCTAAAGTAGTTTGCAAAGCATGTCCTGGGCACAAGAAACAGGCATGTACTCTAGGAAGCATCCCTGCACAGTGCATCCAAGAGGCTTCAAGAACAATGCCTTGGAAAAGGACAGAAGCTGCCAGTGCTGGAGGGTATTCAGAATGAATCACAGCAGGCTGCCAAAGCCTGAGCAGGATTTTCAACAATAGCGCTGCTGGAGAAAAAAGTAGCAGAGAGAATCATCCAACTGCACTAATGCCTGGCCACAAGAGATCCTGTGAATTGAGGACACTGTCCTTCCCTGAGAGACATCATGCTGAGCAGAAGGGCTCCCGGCAAATGAGGATGACTTCATAAAATTTGAATCAGTTCTCTTTTTACTAACATGACAGTGAAAAGTAGGTCAGGTTTATAAAATCACAATGATCCAAGTGATTGTGGTGAAAAAAAAAAACAACAGAGACCTCTATTGTTTCATCAATCCATATTATCATAAGAATAAGTTTGGTACAGTGGATAGAATTATAGAATCAGAGAATTTGAGTGGGAAGGGACCTCTGCAGTTTACCCAAAAGGAAACCCCCTTATAACATACTCCAGGCTTTGCTTGAAGACTTCCGGTGATAGGAAACCTACTGCCTCTCAACGCAGCCCATTCCACTTTTGGAAAGCTCTAATTGTCAGAAAATGTTTCCTGACACTAAGCCTCAATGGCATTCTTTGCAGTTTCTACTCTTCCCTAATTCTGTCCTCTGTCATAGTTGTTGTTGTTGATCCTTTGTTCTTGAAAAGAACCAATGACATCGTGAGGGTGATGTCTTAACTTGCACATGAATTGGATTTGAGTGAGGTAGAGCTGTGTGAAGTCATCAGCCTCACTCTCTCCTCCGGAGTCATCAGAATCCAGTGACAAGACAAAGGTTAAGATGATTGGTGATGGCCCTGACACAGTGGGTGACCTTGGTCCTTCTAAATTAAGGTCTTTCCCAGGTCTCAGTTTGTTTAAGGCCATACCCATTCAATGACTAAGGGCTAGGTAAGAATCAAGATAAAAGATGACTTAATTTATAATTCCAAAGATATCAATCTGTGAGGGGAAGATCCTCAGAATTTCTGGCCAGAAGAGAAAACAATTGCTATTTACACTCATTCTAAGCCATCAAAACCTAAATGATGAGCCACAGAAGCTTGGGCTGGGCCTATTATTGGCCATTCAATAAATGCCAGAATGATTTGGGTTTAAACGCATAGTCAAGTAGTTCCATTTAAAACACAATGGGGCTCTTTTAAAAACTTTTAAAAACTATTTTTTCAGAGTTATATTTCAAGAAATCAAAAATTAAAACTGTGTAGGACAAAAGCAAATTGTCCCAGCTTTTTGAAAAAGAAGGAGGAGGAAGAGGCAGAGGAGAAAGAGAAGGAAGAGGAGGAGGAAAAAGAAGAAGAAGGAGGAGAAGAAGAAGAAGAAGAAGATGAAGAGGAAGACGAAGAAGAAGATGAAGAGGAAGACAAAGAAGAAGAAGAAGAAGGAGGAGGAGAAGAAGGAGGAGAAGGAGAAGGAGAAGGAGGAGAAGAAGAAGAAGAAGAAAAAGAAGAAGAAGAAGAAGAAGAAGAAGAAGAAGAAGGAGAAGAAGAAGAAGAAAAAGAAGAGGAAGAAGAAGAAGAAGAAGAAGAAGAAGGAGAAGAAGAAGAAAAAGAAGAGGAAGAAGAAGAAGAAGAAGAAGAAGAAGAAGAAATGGTGGCATTTTTCCAACTTCTGTTCAAATTGGCAGGTTGGGTCCCCCAGAGACTGCTGCCCTCTGGGACCAAACCAAATAAGTGGTGTGGTGGAAAAGTCACAATCTCTCTGTGCCTAAATTTCCTCATTTTTATAATGAGAGGGGTTGGACGAGATGGTCTCTAAGGGCCCTTCCAGCTCCAAATCTATTTCTATGGTCTGAAGTGAAACAGAACCAGCTAGAGTACCGCCTTTCAAAGAAAAAAAGACTTGAATTTGAATCCCAGCTCCTCCATTTGCTACTTGTGTGATCTGAGGCAGATCACATCACACCTACTAATTTTCTTATCCTTCCAATAAGTGGGTTGGATGAGATTAATTCTAAATTTACATCCAACTCTATTTGTGAGACTTTATCACTTTATTTATATTTTTGGCCAACTAGAGCATCAACATTTTCAAACTATTACCATTTCTATTTTTATAGAAAAAGAAGAACATAGAAAGGGGCTCTGCTTAAAGCCATATAAAATTTAAAAGTCTTGCTTTGGATATTTGGAGGTGAGTATTCCTTCATCTGTGGTCTGGAGACAATTATCTGATACTTAATCTCCTTATGGTACAATTTAGTTTCAATTGTATTATGGGATCGCTCTTCTAGTCTGTATTGGTCCTTTTTCATATTTCTACCTTATGTCAGAATCTTAAATTATTTTTTTCTCCAGAGCCCCAAATCTGAAGGAGACCTGAGAGATAACTTATTCTCAGTGTAGTTTCTAACTTAGTTGGAAAATGTGAGGCAAAAATGAGTTGATCTGAAAAAATATATTTCCCACTGAATGGTTCTTCAGGACCACTTGGGTTGAAAGTATTTTGAATGCAAGAAGGATAATGAAAAAGATATGACAGATAAGAGTCAATAAACATTTACTAAGCACCTACTATATACTAGGTACTACTAAGTGCTAGGGATACCAATATAAAAAAGAAAGACAGCTCTTGACCTCAGGGAGCTTGCAATCTAATGGGGGAAGATAACGCACAAAAGGAAGCTAAAAAGGGGAAGAAGGTACGCAACTTAGGGGTGTAGGAAGAAGTCTCAATGTAGTGTAGTCAGGTGGGAAATGAGATCTCTGTTCTGAACCCCCTCCTTAAATGGAGATTTTGGAGTTCATGGCTCCATCCTTTAATCAGAGGAGCAAAGGGTAGTGACAATGTGTGAATTCTAAGGCTGACTGCATCTTGTAGAAGGATGATGTTAATAAATGTACATTTCCTTTCTTCAGTAGGACTATAATAGTAAGAAATTGGTTGGTCACTGCATTCAGTCGTATTTTGAAGTGTGTAATGATATTATTAAAATCTACCTTGATTTTCATCTTTGTGTCTCCAGTGCTTAGCACAATGTCTGACGTGCAGAAAGATCTTAATAATAGATGCTAATTGATTAATAAGAACAAAAACCCCAATGTCCTAGATTCTTTCAGTTGCCAATTTTCTGCCCCCTAAAATGACTTTGTATTTCTTTGTATTTTTATTTAGGGTTTGTAAAGTGCTTTATTTTTTAAAAACATTAATTTATTTATTTTTAGTTTTCAACATTCACTTTTATAAGATTTTGAATTTTAAATTTTCTCTCCCTCCTTGCCCTCCCCTCTCCCCAAGATGGCTTTATATTTCTTTTGTATATATTTTGTACTTATTTCTGAATATGTTAATTTTCCTCTAGTAGCATAAAAGCTTCTTTAATTTTTTATTTCATTAAATATTTCCAAATCACATGTAAAAATTTTTTAACATTCATTTAAAAAAATTATTCCAAATTCTCTCTTTCCCTCCCACTCTTCACCCCTCCTTGAGAAGGCAAGCAATACATCAATTATATACGTGAAATCAAAGCATATAAACTTCTTGCAAACAGAGAATGTTTCATTTTTATCTTTACATTCCTAGTCCCCAGCATTATACCAGTCTTACTGTAGGTACTCAATAGATCACAGGATCATATAATCATAGACTTATAACTAGAAATGAGCTTAGGAACCATTGAATTGAACTTATGAGGGAGAAAAACAACAAAAAACACACCTTAGAAATAATAAGAAAAGATGGTGGAGTAAGGCAGAAACTTGCTTAAGTTCTCCCAAATTATCCTCCAAACAACTTAAAATAATGCCTCAAAATGAATTTTGGAATAGCAGAACCAACAAAAGGATAGGGTGAAAAATTTTCAGCACAACACAATTTAGAAGATCAATAGTAAAGGTCTGTCTCACTAAGGTGAGAGTGGAAGGCAGTTCAGCACAGATGGCCTGGGCAAGCCAGCAGCAGACCATGTCCCAGCAAGGCAGCAGTGAGGTTCTGTGCCTTGGCTAAAGCCAGCAATGAGGCCCTATATCCTCACCCTTCCACATGCTATCAGTGAGACCCTACCTCCACTCCCCCCATGAGCCAGCATCAAGGCCCTGTGGCCCAGTTTGAGCCAACAGCAGGCCCCGCCTCAGCAAACCAGTATAGGCCTTGGGGGGTAACTAAATCAGCAGTTGTGACTTCTGAGGCTCTTAGCCCATAGATGATAAGGGGGTCAGACAACTGAATAGAAGGAGATTCCAAGGGATACTTTGCAGGATTCTGTTGCATTGCCCAAACAGGGATCAAAGGCACAGACATGGACCACAGTCCCAGGGTGAGGAGGAGCACTAGCACACTAGAGAATGTGACTGTAGGGAAACAGGGACCCTGGTCATAGATTCAGGACAGAAAAGAGTGCTTGCGGTTGCTCACAGAACAGAGTACAAGTCAAGTAAGCAGTGACAACCTTGAAAGAACTAAAAACTTACAGGTCCCCAGAATTAGCTCCAAAAATAGCAGCATGAAAATCCTGAAGCTTGGGCTAGTACCCCCTTACCCCAGGAGCAGAACCCAACTTTAACATAAAGTTAAAAGTAAAAAAAAAAAAATAGGCTGGGAAATTTAGCAAAATAAAAACAAAAACAAAAACAGAACCTGACTATAAAAGTTACTATGGTGACAGAGAAGAACAAAACACAAACTCATAAGATGACAACAATGTCAAAATGCTTACATGTAAAGCTTCAAAGAAAAATGTGAATTGATGTCAGGCCCAAAAAGAATTCTTGGAAGAGCTGAGAAAGTATTTTAAAAATCAAATAAGAGAGATAGAAGAAAAATTAGGGAAAGAAATGAGAATGATACAGGAGAATGATGAAAAATGAGTCAATAGTATGGTAAAGGAAGCCCCCCAAAATGGAAAAAAAAAAGATATACAAAAATTCACTGAAGAAAACAATGCCTTAAAAAGTAGAATTGGGCAAATGGAAACTGACTCCATGAGACAACAAGAAATAACAAAACAAAATCAAAAGAATGAAAAAAAATACTATGAAATAACTCATTGAAAAAATAACTTACCTAGAAAATAGATCAAGAAGAGATAATTTAAGAATTATTGAACTACTTAAAAGACATGATCAAAATAATAGCCTAGAAATTATATTTGAAGAAATTATTGAGGAAAACTGCGCTGATATCCTAGAACCAGAAGGTAAAATAGAAATGGAAAGAATCTACTGATCACCTCCTGATATTCCAAAATGAAAATTCCAAGGAATATTATAGTCAAATTAAAGAACTCCCAGGTCAAGGATAAAATACTGCAAACTGCCAAAAAGAAACAATTCAAATAATGTAGATCCACAGTCAGGATTACACAGTGTTTATCAGCTTCTACATTAAAGGATCAGAGGGCTAATAATATGATATTCTGTAAGACAAAGGAGCTAGGATTACAACTAAAAATCATCTACCCACAGAAACTGAGTATGATCCTTCAGAGGAAAAAATAAGGATATTTAATGAAATAGAGGACTTTCAAGCATTTCTGATGAAAAGACCAGAGTTGAACAGAAAGCTTGATTTTTAAATCCAAGACTCAAAAGAAGTATAAAAAGGTAAACAGGAAAGAGAAAACACAAGTGATTCAGTAAGATTAAACTATTTACATTTCCACCTGGGAAGATGCTACTTGTAACTCTTAAAAACTTCATTACTATTAGGGCAGTTAGGAGTATACATAGGGGGTATAGGTGCAAGTAGGCTTTTATGGGATGGTATCCAAAATAACAAAATTAAGGGGTGAGAAAGAAGTATGCATTGGGAGAAGGGGGAAGGGAGAGGTAGAATGGGGTAAATTGTCTTATATAAAGAGGCATGAAAGGCCCATTGCAGTGGAAAGGAAGACGGGGGGTGGACAATGCTTAAACCTTAGTCTCATTGGAACTGGCTTAGAGAGGGAATAACATACACACTCAGTTGAGTATAGAAATCTATCTTAACTTAAATGAAAGTAAAATAACTGTAGTCAATATAAAGTACTTGGGAGATTACCTGCTAAAAACAAACCCAGGAACCATATGAACACAATTAAAAAACACCTTTCACACAAATAAGTCAGATCTAAACAACTGGAAAAATATCAGTTGCTCATGGTTTGACTGAGTTAATATAATAAAAATGACAATTCCACTTAAATTGATTTACTTATTTCGTGTCACACCAATCAAACTACCAAAATTATTTTATTGAGGCAGAAAAAATGATAACAAAATTCATCTGGAAGACCAAAAGGTCAAGAATACTAAGGGAATTAATGAAAAAAAATGTGAAGGAAGATGGCCTAGACATACTAGCTCTCAAACTACATTATAACATGGTAATCATCAAAACAATCTGGTACTGGCTAAAAAACTGAGTGGTGGATCAGTGGAATAGCACAGGTACATAAGACACGTAGCAAATGACCATACTAATATCATGTTTGATAAATCCAAAGATTCTAGTTTTTGGGACTAATATAGACCAACATCTTACACTCTCTACTAAGATAAGGTCAAAATGAGTACATGATTTAGACCTAAAGGATGATGCTATAAGCAAATTAGAATAACATGGAATAGTTTATATGTCAGATCAATGGAGAAAGGAAGAATTTATGACCAAACAAGAGGAACATGACAAGATGTAAAATGGATATTTTTTATAATATTGAATTAAAAAGTTTTTGCATAAACAAAAACAAGGAGTCTAAGACTTGAAGGAAAGCAGAAATCTGGGGGAAATTTAAAAAAAAAACCAAATGTCTCTGATAAAGGCCTCACTTCTCAAATACATAGACAACTGAGTCAAATTTATAAGAATACAAGTCATTTCCCAATTTATAAATGGTCAAAGGATATGAACAGCCGATTTTCAGGTGAAGAAATCAAAGTTATCTATGGTCATATGAAAAAATGCCCTAAGCCATTACTAATTAGAGAAACGCAAATTAAAACAAATTCTGAGGTATCACTTCACAACTGTCAATCTGATAGTTAATCTGATGGCATATATAATAGAAAAAGGAAGTGATTAAAAGTTGCAGGAAATGTGGGAAAATTGGGACATTGATGGCACTGGTGGAGTGGAGTTGTAAATGGATCCAAACATTCTGGAGAGCGATTAGGAACTATGACCAAAGGGTAATCAAACTGTGCATACACTTTGATCTAGAAATACCACTACTAGGTCTGTATCCCAAAAAGATTTTTTAAAAAGGGAAAAGAACCTGCATATACAAAAATATTTATGGCAGTTCTTTTTGTGGTGGTAAAGAATTGGAAATTGGGGGGATGTCCATCAATTGGGGAATGGTTAAACAAATTGTGGCACAGGATCATAATGGGATACTATTAAGTTATATGAAATGACAAGCAGGATGATTTCAGAAAAACCTGGAAATATTTACATGAATTGATGCAAAATGAAGTGAGCAGAATCAGGAGAACCTTGTACACTGTAAGAACAATATTGTATGATGATCAATTGTAAATGACTTAGCTATTCTCAGCAATACAATGATCCTAGACAATTCCGACAAACTCATAATGAAAAATACTCTCCACCTCCAGAGAAATAACTGAGTCTGAATGCAGATCAAAGCACATAATATTTGTTACTTTCTTCATTTTTTTTCATTTTTTTGGTCTGTGTTTTCTTTCACAACATGATTAATATGGAAATATTTTGCATGATTGCACATGCATAATCTATATCAAATTACTTGCCATCTTGGGGAGCAGCGAGGGCATGGAAGATAGGAAAGAGTTTAGAACTCAAAACTTAAAAAAATGTTAACATTGATTTCATTTGCAATTGGAAAAAATATTATTTCAAAAAAGAAATAATAGGGGATTTCTGAGATATGTTCTTGCAAGTCTTTTTCACAGTTTTATAGAATGAAACATGTTGTAAAAGATATATTAATTATAAAATTGTATCCAAACATTTTCATTTATTATCGTAATTAATAACACAGGATCCTTTTATGAAGGGGATTTTTTTCTGTGAAGTTTGGATTCAGTCAAAGAGGGCTTGAGGACTTAGAAGGCCACAGGTTCCTCACCCCTGAGGCTTTGGGGAATTAAGAAAGGCTTCTTGAAAGAGGTGCCATTTGACTGAGTATTGAATAAAGCTAGGGATTCCAATTATTTCTTCCTCACTCAATTTCTAGGTCAGTTGTTTCTGACATCAGATATCTCACATTCTTTGATTTTTTTTTTTTAGTTTTTTTTTAGTTTTTTCATTTGTTCTAATTTTTTTAACTGTCTCATAAGTCATTGGTTTCTATTTGGTCTATTAGAATTTTCAGAGATTTCATTACTTGAGTAAGGCTTACCATTTTCTCTTCTAAGGTATTTATTTTTCTTCCAGGTCTTTCCTCAAGAGTTTTTAATTATTTTTAAGTTTTTTTTGCTTCATTTTTTCTGGGTAACTATGTAGTCCTTTGGAAAATCAATTTTATCTTTTGAGTCTTTGCAGTTGTTATGGAGCTACTTTCTCTTTCTTTTGAAGGAATCTCTATATTTGCAATAATTTTTGATGCTGGTCAGTGATTTCTTTGATTTACTCATCTATGCAGCCTTATTTCCTGAATTGGGGCATTGTGCCAGGGCCAGGCTCAACTCCTTGCTTCACTCTTGGGTGGTGTGGTCTGCCCTTCTTGGTCTCACCTTGGAAATTCTGTATTTTTGTGCTGAGCCCTACCTTCAGAGGTGACAGTCAGATTTGAATTTTTACATAGGTTAGTCCCTCTTTGGTTGTTTGAGGTTCAGAACACTGGATCTTTAGGACCCTCTATGACGTCTCAGGATAGAACATAAGAAGTCTTGGAGCCCCTAAATGGCTGGGCTATTGCTGTTTGAGTCTTACCATGCTGTACTTGTCACTGCTGCTCCCTAGCGGCACCACCTTGGGTCACTGCTGCTGCCCAGCAGCACCACCTTGAGTTTGTAAGCATCTTGTGGCTTTCTCTAAGGAATCCTGTATTTTGCTGACTCCAGAAAGAGAGCCATGCAAGTTACATGTGTTTCTGTCCCTTCTCTGGTCCCTGGGAGATTATTTGAATGTTTGCCTGCACTGGCATTGATTTTTCTGGTGGTCTTCTTTCCTATTGCTGGTGGGCTACTGACTGACTTTCTGTGTAGTTCTGGTGAAGAAGAAGTTACTGTAATTTGTCTCTGGATTTCTGGATCAATATTTAGTTTGATGCTTGCTTCTTCTCAGAACATCTTGAGAATGATCTTTGAACTATAAAGGACAGAACAAAAATCGTTAGTCAAGAGTTGAAACTGAAGGTAATCACAGAGATAATCTGAATGGCAAGGAAACAGATGCCTTTGATGAGTTTATGTCACTAGTCATACATCCCTAGGTAATGAAAGAATAGGAAGATGTGACTTCTGAGCTAATGTCTGGGCAGCAGCAGGAAGAAATAGAGCTGAGCTCTACCCTAGAACTCTTCCACACACATCTAGAAAATGTGTCAGATAGGTCCCAACTAGGAAATTCAAGAAAAAAAATCAGAGTGAGCCATTTTTCCAGCACATATTGGCATAGGAAGATAGTTAGAGAGGCCTGCCAGCACTGGGAACAGGGTCTAGCTGGGACTTTTTGTGCAGAGTATTCTGATGCAGAAAGAGGTTTGGTACCAAGGCAAGAAGTGGTCCTAGATTCAGCATAGAGGGACTTGATGTTGTGCATGGTACAGGAACAGGTGCCAGGTGGTAGCAATTTCTTGCTACCCAGTTCTAGGTCAAAGATCTAGAGAGTAGTGAGGAGGAGACCTGCTTCTAGGGGTGGCATTCCAGGGCTAGGAGGAGTCACAAACCCAAGGCTATGTACAGAGCAAGAAGCAAATTCAGAAATAGCAGCTGTGTGGCTAAGACCCCAGCAGAGTTTCAGTTTTAGCCCCCAGTCCAATCTGAAACCTGTAGTGGAATAACCAGGGTAGAAATCTCAGATCAAAAGGGAGTCTGTAGCTCCATCTCTCTCAACCAGAAGAGGTTTACAGTTGGCTGACAGTGACTGAGTCCAGGAGTAGTCTACAGGAACTCCAACTAGGGAGAAGCCCATAGTTCAATTGCTCAGACCCAAGCCCAGGTCAGGAACTTGAAGATCTCACACCAGGAAGAAAGAAATTAGATTTTGCTTTGGATCATACCACTTTGGGAGCATTAAAAGCTTGCAGGTCTCCAACCTGAGATATCCGGAAGTTCCTGGAAATAATCAATACTCAATACCCCTATAAAAGCAGTAATGAGATTAGCTTAGACATTCCCTGCAGAGGCGAACTGAGCCTGGCCCAAACATCAAGTCCAAAATCCAGATGTAGCGTAAAGAATGAGCAAACAACAACTAAAAAGAATCCTGTCATAAAAAGATATTTGATGATGTTCAAGATATTTAAGACACACATCCAAAAAAAAGAAAATTACTCCAAAAACAAGAAAACACTCAAAGAAAAACACAGCTTGGGCAGAAGCTCAACTAGAAGCAAGAATTTTATTTTCTTAAGAGTTAAGATGTTTTTATAAGTGAAATGAGAGTCCTAGAGGGAAAAAAGTGGAAATGAGAGCTGTGGAAGAAAGAATTCAAAAGGGAATTTGCAGCTTAGTACCAAACTTTAGCCAAGAAACAAACTATTTAAAAATCAGGATGGACCAAATATAAGTTAATGACTTTCTGGGATACTTAATGCATATACCTCCTTATGTCCTTAAACTATTATTTTTACAAAGGGTCTTATTCTGGCTTACAAAACTGAAGGCCTAGAAGCTCTTCTCAGAACTTGAATTGTAGAGAATTTCATAGGATTTCAAATCAAATATCTTTTCTTGTCCTTTCTAGGTTTGGAGAGAAGTTGCTGGGAAATAAATCTTCAGTTAGCAGGATAGAAAGACAGATGCTTTTTTTTTTCTCTTGTAAATCAACCCGAGTCTAAGCTCTCTCTAGTTAAACACAAGCCAGACAAAAGGAATCCTGGAAGCAGGATGGAATTTTTCCATCTTAAAAAAGCAATCGGGAAATGGAGTATATCTGAATTTCCAGCTAAGTGAATGTTCCTGGGAGTAAAACAAAGAATGGTAAGCCTGGCTGATTTAAACTATGCGTAAGGTCTATAATTGAAACTCTGATTTCATGGCAGCTGGAAAGAGAGGTGTGGCAGGGAGCTGAGTTTCAAAAGAATACTGACCATTCCTCTTGTCTCAGGATACACCTCTATAATTTCATCTGAGTGGCCATGAGACCTATAGAACTGAGCTGAGGTAACAGAAAAAGCCTTGCATTCTTCTATGCTTCTGACTTCAGATGCTTGAGCCAATATCCTACACGTCCTCCAAATCAGTGACCTACCTTACCCTACTGCTAGCGGTGACCCACTTTTGGCTACTACTAATATTGCCAAAGTGGGTACTTCACTAGAAACACAGCTCTTGTTATATGTGACACTGCGATTACTTCCAAGCCTCTGAGTGAGCATGTGATCCTCTTAGTACTTCCCCTAAATCAATGAACATCTTTTACATCTAACATTTTTAAGCTCCCACTATGCAGATTTCACAAATGTTGAGGGTATGGAGATAAAAATATCACACTGACTCTAATCTCAAGGAACATGCATAATACTTGCAAATTTAAAGAGCTATTTAATTCCAAATATTTACACAATTTTCTTTTAGTTTTGGTTTTATGTGCAGTGTATATACAGTATATTATCTCTATTATCTGGTAGGAACCATGATAAGGGAAGGTAAGGGAATCCTTCACATATTGAGACAGAGGCAGCTAGGTGGTACAGTATGTAAATGGACTGAACTTGGGAGTCAGAGAGACCTGAGTTCAAAACCCTCCTCAGATATTGACTATCTGTGCAACCCTGGACAATTATTTAAACTCCTTCAGCCTCACTTTCCTCTTCTGCAAAATGATGATAATATGAGCATGTGGTTCCCAGGGTTATTGAGAGGATGAAATGAGATGGCATAGATATTGAGTTTCACAAACCTTGTTATTTAAATGCCAACTATTCCTACATAGATAATACCACTATGATTAGTAGAACAGGAATTTACAGCTGTTTTTCCAGGTGTGATTATTTGTTGTATTAAACCACACAGCCTGTTTTGCCTAATTCTCTTTCTGTCCAGTGGCATAGATTTGTAAGATCCAAGAATCATACCAGAATTACAAAAGATCTGAGAGGTCCCCATTTCTCACGAACAGAACAATTTGTGCCTATACAAGAATCTCATCTGTAATACTCCCCCCAAATAGTCACATGATTTTTATCCCAAGACATCTAATGAGGGGGAATCTCATATCTCTTGAAGCAACTAATGCCACTTTGGGATATTTCTGACTATTATGAAATTTTTCTCTATATCATCTAAATTTGCCACCTTATAATTTTTACTGATTACTCCTGGTTTTGCCTTCTAGGACTAAGCAGAACGAATCCAATCCCTCTTCCACAAAGCAGCTCTTAAATCTCTGAAGACACAATATCATACCCCCTCTGTCTTATCTTCTCCAGGCTAAATATCCACTGATTCTTCAAATGAGCCACATATGGCACTGACTCCAAGCATATTCATTAGGCGTGTGTGTGTGTGTGTGTGTGTGTGTGAGAGAGAGAGAGAGAGAGAGACAGAGAGAGAGACAGAGAGAGAGAAATGGCAAATGGTCACCTTTGGAAGTGTGATGACACCCATGGACCTCTTCTCAGAAGAATGTTTTTAAATGCATAAAGTGAAATACATTGCATTACGAAGTAGACCAATTATATTACAATATACTTTTCAAAATGTGTATTAGAAACAAACAAACAAGTTCATGGTCTCCATGTCTGAGCACCTGCTTAATGCCTTTCAGCTCATCAATGTCCTCCTTAAAACTTAATGTCCCAAAATGACCACAATAGTCTGCGTATGTTCTGACCAAGGCAGTTGACAGGGCAGCTGTTGTTCTCCTAATCCAGGGCTCTATACCTCCCTGTTAGGGGCTAAAATATATTGTTTGTGGCTATTAAATATAAAGCTAACTGTTTTCTCTACCTCCAACCAACTGAGGTAATCAGCCTAAACAACAGTTGAATAACTACATATTGTCACCTCAGGGTTAGGGAGTCACCCTCCATCAGGACACACCACACTAAATTGTTGATGAAATAGTACACGCCTATCTTGCATTGTCACCAGGATGTTATCTGCCTACTTGCTAATTTGCTACATTTTTCTGTCTTAGTTTCCAAAAAGATTTTAGTGATACTGTAATAAAAGTGTGAAGGAGAGATTTTTTTTTAAATGAGGTTCATGTACAAAATTGATTCTACATTTTTGGGGGGAGATTTCTTATTCTTATTCTTTCTCTTCTCATTAAGTTCCATCTAAATTTACCTTGAAATGACTATTTTTGGACAATCAGTCCAATTTAGCTAATGTACTATTCATTTAATTATTCACAGTATAACAGAATTTCAGTTGTTGAATGGACCAACCAGATTTCAAAAGAATCTCCTTTGGCCTTTGAAGATCTTTAGTGAAGTAGAGCCCACTACGTCCTGAACTCCTTTCTACTTTTTGAAAATCTCTATTTGGATTATATCAAGCCTAAATGTGCTTTTAACAACAAACAAACAAACAAACAAACAAACAAAAACAACAACAAAAACACTTCCACACTTGCCCTTAGTTCTACCTTCTGGGGGCAAATAAAACAACTCTTATAATTCTTCCACGTAACAGCCTTTCAAAACTTGAACACTGCCATTCTGTCTCCCCTAAATCTTCTCTTTTCCAGGATAAAAGTCCCCAGTTACTTTAACAAATCTTCAGATATCATATTCTTTAGGCTCTGAACCACATGATTGTTCTTTCCTTGACATTTACTTCTTTATCAATATCCTTCCTAAATGTGACCCCAGAAACTGTCCAACAAAACATACATTAAGTACATATCTACTTGTGTTGGGTTCTGAGTTTTTTAAAGTATACATAGTCTTTGATCTCAAGGAGCTTGCTTACACTCTAATAGAATTGTTAAGTGAGGGACTAAGCTATAATAAAATCAAATGTGATATGTAGAGAAGAACAAACCAAGTAATATAAGAGATTGGAGGAAGGAGAGGTTCGTTCTGGCTGGGGAACCAGGTAAGGCTTCATGGAAGGAGTAGCACCCAACCTAGGTTTAATAGAATGGGAAGAATTTCCACAGTCAGAGATGGGAGATAGTCTGTTTCAAGCATGAAAGTCAGTGTGACTTAAGGCACAGAGATGGGGGGGAAAATGAAATTGGAAATAGTGTAGTTTGGTTGGAACTTTGAGTGGTAAAGGAAAATAATGTGAGATAAGCCTGGAAAGGCAATTTGGAGCCAGACAGAAGAGGGCCTTGAATGATAAGATAAGCAGTTGGACCTCATTTAGTGGATGATGGGAAACCATTGCAGGTTTACTTGTGTGTATTCAGAAGACTATTCTAATAATGGTGTATACAATTCATTGACAACCAGTTAGAAAATAATGAAATAGCACAAATGAGAGGTTAATGAGGGCTTGAACTTGTGCTATATAAGGGAGAAAGTAAAGGAGAAGATGCATGAGAGTTTTGGATTTTTTTTAATCAATATAATATAATTGGCTGTTAGGGGCAAGATGGGAGGAGGAGTCAAATGTTTTTAGCATGGATGAGGGAGAACAGTGTGGGGCTATCAACAAGGAAAGGGAAATTCAGAGGAAGGGCAAGTTTGAGAGAAAGAGGAAGAGTTCAACTTTGGACACATCAGATTTGAGGCAGGAGTGGGCCACCTATATGGAGGGTCCATTTGACAGTTTTAAGAGTACGTGCAAAAAGAAATCATGTCTGGAAATACAGGTTTCAGAGACATTTGCATTGATAATAACTGAAGCTGCAAAAATGGATCACTTTACCCAGGGGCAGAGAGAAGAGAGATGAACACAGAAACAAGGGGAAAGTCTATATTTGGGGGAAGGAAGAAGAAGAACCAAGAAAGGAGAATGGGAGAGAATGTTGTCTGGAGTCACCAGTAAAGAAGTCAAGGGAAGACAGTTCCAAGGAGGAAGAAGTAGTGGACTATGATCATTCCATATTCATCAACATTTCAAATATAATTTTAGGACTATTTTTACCTTTAGGGGTGCTACCCTAACAAAACATTTCCACACATTCACACAAAGGAAAATAGAATTACTTCCAGCTTCTTAGAGGAAGGGATACTCTGTAAATCTGGGATATCCTGGTTCTATTCCTTTCTTCAGATCCCTAAAGCTCATTTAACAAGACATATGAAGATGTCTGTTTTTACAAAATAGGAACAAACCATTGGTAGCTTGCTGTAAACTCATTTCAACAAAAATGGTAGAATTTGGATTTTTATCAATTTTGCTAAATGTAAGTTTTATAATATCAATTGAAATTAATGTCTAAATCATGTTTAAAATAAGGGTAGTGAAGAATCCTGGTCTAGCCAACAATGACAGAAATTGAGAAGTATTTTCTCTCAGTAAGTAATATAGTTAAGCATGTGAAGAAGACAAGTGATTCAGGAGAGGTCCAAGTACCTCAAATAGGGGAAATTCTTGAAAGGACAGGTTTCTATTAGAAGGTACTCATGATATAAGTCAATACCTTTGAGAGGTAAAGGTCACTTGGAATAGTAAATGTCTTTCATGTTGGTAGAACACATATTCCATAATAAACACAGTGGAAAGATATTTGATGCAGCCTGGAAATAAGACAAGTATGCATAGAGGTGTTTGATGTGGAAGAATAGCAGACAAGAGAAACAGGAATGTTTTATATAGTGCATGGAGACAGGTGCTGGCTGTCAAAGAAAGAAATAGAAAGGGCAGAGGTACAAATGGGAACAGGGAAAGGCTGTCAATGCAAATGGCCCTAGGAATCAGCAAAATTTAGAAAGAAAAGCATGGGCTTTGGTAGGACCCAAGAATTCTCAATTTATACTTTTTCCACTATGACATATTGCCTCTTCAAACAAACACACACACACACACACACACACACACACACACTCCAGAAAAAGGGTGTAGAAGTATGGTTTCCCAAAAGATCAACTAATAGAAAAATTACCTAACTGTAGACCAAAGGTAAGTCATTCAGTCAGTCAACTAGCATTTATTAAGCACTTACTATGTGCCAAGCACTGTACCAAGGCCTGAGGATACAAAGAAAATGAACACCTCCCCTGTCCCATCCCCAATACATAGATACACAGTCCTCACCCTCAAACTCACATTCTAATGGCAACAGCAGTATCTAAACAACTATGTACGTTGGTGATATGGTAGATAAAGTGCTGGGCCTGGAGTCACACAGATATGAGTTCAAATCTGACTTCAGTCATTAGCTGTGTGACCCTGAGCAAGTCATTTGACATTTGTTTGCCTCAGTTTCCTCATCTATAAAATGAGAATAGTAATAGTACTTATCTCCCAGGGTTGTTGTGAGAATCAAAAGAAATAATAATTGTAAAGTGCTTAACACGGTGCCTAGAATATAGTGTCTTATAATATGTGTCTTATAAATGTTAACTATTAATTATACATATTATATGTATATACATAGGTATATACATATTGTAGATGGAAAGTAATTTCAGCAAGAAGGCACTTCTTTACCATTAAAAAGAATTGATTGAGCAATCTTACAGAAAGTATAAAAGATGTAATTCAGGGCATATATAACTGAAAAAAGATCTTGGAATTTAGACTTGGGAAGAAATTTGGAGATCAGCTAGTCTGGCCCAGGTGAAGAGGCTGAGGCCCAGAAATGTTCATCTCGAGGTCATAGAGGTCAATGTGATGTGATGCAGGGTCCTCTAAGCCCAAATCTCATGTTCTTTCTGCTACTCTACAATGTCCGATGAGTTTGTTCTGTAGGGAGAATGAGAGACTGTAGGTGAACTGGAACTTGAGATATTGATAAGCCAGAGGAAGGCCTCTAAGGGGAGGCTTCTTTTCGGAGAGCTTACAGAAAAGCAAAGAAAAGAATTATACGGGATGAGAAATCATAGCTAGCCAGCATTTGTATAGTGCTTTAAGGTTTGCAAAGTGATGTACATATGATCCTCCCAACAACTTTGGGAAATAGGTGCTATTCTTATCTCCCTTTTACAAGTAAGGAAATTATGGCTGAACATTCCAAACAATGACTTGCCCAGAGTCACACAGGGCTAGTAGGTGTAATGAGGCAGGGTTTGAACTCAGATCTTCATCACATCGAATCCAACATTCTTACCCACCATGCCAAAGGTGATCCGTACTGGAAAAGTGTGCTACAGCAGTGAGATCACAGATTCATCCAGGTATCTAGATCAGGATTTTCTCTAATTTGGTATGGGAGGGGCACACAACCAAAGGGTAATACAAAAAAGCACCCCTGAGTAAGACAAGGAATGACAAAGATGGGTATTGTGATGTCTGAAAAAATGTTCTCGGGATCAGAAAAAGAGCTTCACAGACATGATCAGAGAGAGAAGAATAAGGCAAGGATGAGTCCATGGGTTTGGGGCATTTGTGTAATAGGCAGAGATGACAGAGAAAGCAGAAATTCTCAACCCATTTATCATGTCATGATTTTTTAAATTGGAAAGGCTAAAGTAAACAGTGTGAAGAGGAATTTGAAACTTGGGACAGAAGAAGACCTTACTGGAAGAAGACTTAGATGCTTTCCATGAGTTTGAGCCTTCAAACTCGATGAATTATAAGTAAGGATTCTAAAAGCTCATAGAAACGTTGCTGATGGTCTTTGAGAAATCATGGAGAAGAATGGTGTTAGAGGACTAGAGATGGGCATGTATTTCAATTTTCAAAATGGCAGAAAAAAAGTAGATCAAAAGCAATCTAAAAATTACACACTAAGGAACCCGACGTAGACCCTGGCAAAATTGTATAATGTGCATTAAACAGGTTGTTTGTGAGAACTTAGACAAAGAAGCAGCAGCACTGGATGCCGGCATAACTTTGCTAAGAACAACTCTAATCTCCAAATTCCTTACCCTCCTTAAAGCCTGTGATCTATATCTTTGTCACACACAAGGATGGTCAACACTATCCACCAATGCTCTACTTTCCTAATTCTCCCATCTCGAGCTTCAGATTTCTCTTAACTCTGTTTGCTTTAGTCTTTCCATCCTCGTTGTTATCTTGTGCAGTTCTTTTCTATGCCTTTCTGTAAACCCTCCAAAAAGAAGCCTTCCATTATAGGCCTTCCTCTGTCTTGTCAATATCTCATGTGTTCTAGTTCACCAAGAGTCTCTCATTCACCCTACAGAATGAGCTCATCAGAGCAGGAATAATGGCCAGAGTACACTTTTTTTTTCTTGAATCTCAACCCAATAGTGAACCATTTCAACCCTACTCTATCCTTTAGCTTTTAAATCCCTTGCTGTCTTGTCTCAGGCCTTTTCAGGGCTGCTCATCCACCTTTGGTGTCCACCCAACTCTCACCTGTGGCTCAAGAAGCTGTAGAATGTTCAGTAACCACACTCTGGTAAACCATCTTGAAAGATAACCAACAGTCCTCAAACCCTTCAGTTAGTTAGGGGAATGTCTACCCCAAGCACGTGAAGACCTTGTACAGTAGAATATATGGATGAAAGCCATTTGTTCCAATGGCCATGAAAGCTGCTGAAGCAGGCCCTGTGGAGGAGTTAGAGCTTGGGCAGGCATCCCACGCCATTGCCAGTCATCTTGACTTTTGTCCTATCACTAGATTTCAGTGACTCAGGAAGAGAGTGTGAGGCTGATGACTTTGTGCAAATTTGCCTCACTTAAATCCAATTCATGAGGAAGTCAAGACATCGCCATGTGGATAGCAGTGATCCTCTTTGAAAAAAAAGGACAAAAAACAATGATGAACATCCAAACTGGAGCTGCTCAAATATGGAATGGTCTCCCACAAAGTTAACTCTCTATCACTAGAAGTGTTGAAGCAAAGACTTGCTACCCCCCAGCCAGGGATGTTACAGAAGGAATTTCTATACTAGTCAGGATACTGAACTAGATGGCCTCTAAAAGGTTTTCTAATTCCATCATTCTCTATTCTACAGCTCTAATGTAATATAAAACTCATATATTATTATCCTCTACAAATATTAATAGATTTGAACAAACTGTCTTTTGGAGATTCTCTTTTATTCTATGTGAATTTTGATAGTGACAGACATTTTTTAAGGCAATCTGGTTCATTTGTATAGTAAATATTAAATATGTAATAGACATAGTTACTGAATTATCAAAAATCTGAATATTCAAGGTCAAAATTATTTGTGGCTTTATGGAGAGAAAAGGCCTATTGAATGGAATTTCAGAGTAGACATGATCAGTGTTTATAAAAGCAAACAGCCTAGCTCACATTTTTATTCTTGGATTATTTTAAGCAGGGTAGTGCCAGAATAAATAAAAACTTGGTTTCAGATTTTCATTCCTGAATCTGAGTTTCAATATGCATGCCATGCAGGTGATTGCCTATGAGAAAACAAGAAGAACAAGTCATTTATAAGAACTACCATGTTTGTTGGTATATTAAGAATGTTACTTTGTTTGGAGCATATTATCATTTTTCCTTGTATCTATTGCACCTGTAGTAGTATATTCTTGTAGACCTATTGGTGGATTGTAGTAGTATACCTTTAAGTTTAGAATCCCATTACCATATTTAAAATTTTGAAAGTTGGAGATTCATAGATTCATTTTCAGTAGCTCTTGGTTTGTTTATGGTGGATCTTGGACAAAGTCTGAATATAAGCTCTGGCATTCAACACACACACACACAGACAGAAAGAGAGAGACAGAGACAGAGACAGAGAGGGAGAGAGAGAGAGAGAGCTGTATGTAATGTCAATGGGCTTACATGGAAGCCTCTGGAGTTCACTTCCAGGTTTCATGCACTGCCAATAAGCAACAGTAAAGAGTATTTTTGGAATGGTGTACTTATGATGATAAACATATTTATGAGTACAATGAAAAGTATCACATTATCCACATCATCAAATTAACTACAGCTACTGTTTTAGGGAGAAATGCCAAGAAAGTATTATTCAAGACTGTATTAGTAACTGTTGAAGCAAGATGTTTAAAGTTTAATGGGTGAAATCTGTCCTCCACTACAGAAAGGCCTCCCCCACAGGCTAACCGTAATGAAGAGGTAACCCTGAGTTCTCAAAGACTAGGCCAGAGGAATTGAAGCTTGGGCAGGTCCTACCAAGTTGGAAAGGCTTTGATGCCAATGATGAACTATGTATGTGTGGTTTAAGTATGTAACCAGCTTACCCAAGTTCAGAGCAGTTAATTACCAATAGATTAGTCACCAGGTGATAATACACACACACACACACACACATATCTACAGCTACTCATGATAACCACCTATGTACTGAAGGGCTAAAGGTATTCAGTCTGCATCAATGGGAGGAGTATCCATTAACATATGATAGAATTATGGATTTTTAAAAGTACTTACAGCATTAAAGAAGATAACAGAATTAGGACAGTACTTAAGAGGTGACTGCCTTTATCATTACATTGCCCTCAGACAAGAGGAATTCAATACCCCCCCCCCAAAACTGAAGCAATCATTCTATCCTATTAATTCTGGATGTTTTCTTTCTAGTTTTATTTCCCCCTACAGATATGATTGGAAATTCAGCAGATATCTTGATGTGAAAGCCACAGCCTTTGAGATTTTATATTACTTCAGTAGAACTAGTATAGAAAATATAATGAAACTTGTTATTTAAAAAGGAAAGCCAATGGGAACTGTCTTTCAGGTTCTGCCCAGTTTTTCACATTGTAATTTTACAGTCTAGAAAATAAATGGTATTTTCCTATATCTGATGCTTTTGAATAGTAAGTTGGATGTGCTGCTGAACAAGATTAAATGCATTTGTGCACAATGATGACCTAAAAACCATGAGCTGTATGAAATGGAATGTGATGATCTCAGATGTTTCTGCCTGTCAGTAAGTGATAAAGAAACCATTTCTGAGGGATTAACACTTGTGCTAAGGTTTATGAATTAAAGTTTCCACAAGTGTCAGTGATCAACATCTTTTATAAAAGACTGAATTGAGGAGGAATATTTGACAATTGGAACTTCACATAACAAATGCTGACAAGTCTTTTGTAAGTGTAAATGTGATTTATCATCATCATCATCACTACTGCCATAGTTAATTCTTCGCTGAAAAGGAAAAACAATTTTCTGTTTTAAAAAATTTGCAATAATTCAACTAAATAATTCAATCTACATATTTTTTCTCACTTTGTCTTTCCTAATGGAACAATGAAGTCATTTAAAGGTCAACCTATACTGGGCACTCCCTAGCCAAACCATGCCAAAGTCTATTTCTAAATCTGCCTAAATAATGCAACATACTAAAGGGCAAGAGAGATGTCTGGTAGTCAGAAGCTCACCAGTGTGAAAGGCATGAGGCAATAGCTACTCCTGGACCAAGATAATCAACTTTGATTATTCTTTTTAAGTAGGCCATGTTACCCTTGAAGGATAGTCAGGGGAAGGCATGTGCAATGTCAAGTCAGATTGACACCATGGAGTGTCATTTATTTCTTTAGTCACACTGTCCCACACTAAACATGCTGCTAGCTGCAATCTTAGTCTCCAGTTTGGGTCAACAATGCCTATTACTCATCCTCTCAATCAAACATCAATGTAGGAAGTTTGTGACTTAGGCCAAAGATGAAAGGATCTGAACAGCTGTTCCTCTTGGGCTCAGCTCTGATCCCTGTGTGAAAAAAAAAAAGTAAATGCCTTGGAAAAGTAATTGCATCTCTGCATGCTATAGGCGCCAAATTCAAAGCATCTACCCCTCTGTTTATTTTGGAAGAGTTATGTACACCAGTCTGGCTGTGAGCAAGGTATTCATATCTCTGCTTTTGCCCAACATGGGCTGTGCGGTTAGTCCATCTATCTTGTTCAAATAAGGATATCTCTGTTAGAAGTTTTTGTACTCCACTTACCTCATCTGCTGCCTCACAGAAGAATAAACTACAAAGTAATATCTTTGATGTCAATAATAGATGTCTAGCATAATAAATTAATAGCCCTATGGTAAAAACAAATGTCGAGCCTTGGTCTTTTCTGGATGCCATATCATAAAGCTTGAGGGGTAGTTTCTCTGAGGGCTAACATAGGTTAGAGTAGGGAGGGGAAAGCCTTTAAAACAAACATCACATAATGTTGCCCTAGCTTTCTATTCCCCTAAAGCATAGTGGTTGGATAGATGGAGAGTAGGGCTGAAATAGCGTGTAGCTAATGGTGTCGATAAACACAGAATGATCCTGTGTTTATCCCCCTTTTAGGTTTGGTTACTTTAATTAAGGCAAAACTGCTTTTACGATGTAGGAGCAAAAACCTTTCCTTTTATCTGCACAAAACAAAACTAGAGCTATTCTGAACTCAAAGAAAAGAGTATGACACATTTATTCTTAACTGAACATGTAATCAACATATCCAACACATGTACAATGTAGGCATACTCCTAGAAAGATACTTTTTTGTTTAAATGTTAATAATTTTAGCAATCATAATAATATGAAGTATATTGAAGTTACATATATTATGAGATTTAAAAATTACATTTTGCCATTCTGGTAAAGATATTTAGAAATGTAATGCATTAAGGAATTCAATTATTCAACAAGATATTATTAAATGTCTATTATATACCAGCCCCCGGAGATTTTAAAAAACTCAATCTGTGATTTCTCCATTCTAGGGAGTGCGCAGGTAGGAATTTTCTGTAAAACTGCAGATCATCACAAAGACAATAGCTAAGAGGTTGGGAAAACAAGGCACTGGGGGAAGGGACACTGAGGACTTAAGTTATTTGTTGAGGGTGACAGAGCTAATACATGGCAGGTAAGGTCTGGAACCAAAGTTGTCCCGATTCCAAGGTCAGCTCTTTATTCACTATGCCATGTTGCCTCTCAAGACACTATGGATATAAAAACAAAAGCAAACCAATCCCTATTCTCAAGGAGCTCATGTTTTACTTGGGGGAGAGGGGAGGATCACATGAACACAAGTAAGTAAATTCAAAATTTATATGAAGTAAATGCATAAGTCCAAGGATAAAAACCTTTCTGTCAAATTTTCTAGAAAAAAAAAGTAAGTGAAAGTTTCAGGGATATAAATTCCATCACTGTGACCATTTCTCAGCTTAATTCTTAGCTTGTTGATAGTGACTCTTTACATATCTCATTCAGCCTCAAAGTAGACTGTGAGACTAATTGTTCAAGGAAAACCTTTTTTAAATAGCTTTTGGAACTCTTAAAGATGAGTCTGTTTACCTCTCCAGGCCTTAGTTTCCCCATCTGTAACACAAAAGGCTTGGACTAGATGGCCTCTATCCAACGTTCCTTCCAGCTCCATTCTATGATCTTATAATTAAAATCAACATTCCACTCTTGACCTTTAGCTTTCCAGCTACCTTCTCCTTCTCCTTTGGGTCTCTATCTAATCTGAATCTTCTTATCTCTGTATAGCCTATGAGTTCTACAACTCTTCCACTTTTTTGATATCATTGTTTGTCTTTTGCTTTTGAAGAGGACCAATTACATCATGGTGATGTCTTGACTCGTATGTGAATTGGATTTGAGTGAGGTAGAGTTGCACAAAATCATCAGTCTCATTATCTCTTCCAGATTCATGGAAGTTCAGGGGCAAAACAAAAGTTAAGACAAGTGGCAATAGCTCAGGATGTAGTGGATGACTTCGGCAACTTCAATGTCTGACCAAGCTCTAAGTGCTTTGCAGCTCCTATTTTAGCCAGCTTCATAGTTGTTGAAACAAATTGTTCTCTTCTGTCCATTCCACTGGGGGAAGTTTTCACATGCTTGGGGTAGACAACCCCATAACTCAGCAATGGGTCTGAGACTTGTCAGTTACCCTCAACCTGGTTTAGCCCATCAGAGAAACCTGGGAAGACTTATAAGAACTGATTTACCAGATGGTTTACCAGAGTGCGGCCCCTGAGCATACTATAGCTTCTTGAGCTACAGGTGAAAGCTGGGTGACAGGTAGACACTAAAGATGAATGAACAGCCCTGAAAAGGGCTCAGGTGTATGGGGTGTTCGGGGAGGACTAACACCTCTGAGAGTATGAAGGCTTGCTGAATGAACCCTTTTCAGGGTTGCTCATCTACTTTTTTTATATAATCACATGTCAAAAGACAACAACCACATCACACATGTTTTGATCTAAAACTTTTTACTGAAAAAAGTTTAAATGTTTAGAAAGCTTTAAAATCTTCATTCACATATTATGTAAGTAATATCCCTTCAGCTCCGTTTGTCTCCTGTATGACATCGCAAGAAAATATAAATATTGAAAAATCGTATTATACAGAAATTAAAATACTGACCCTACACATGAATTTGATTTTTTGTAGAATCTTAAGCTTCTTTGTGTCTCTCAAATTCATATGATGCTTCTGAGGTGATGAGAAAAAAATCCTGACATGAGCTTTTAACATTAAGCGAGTTCCTATGAATGACTTGTTCTGAATTGTTTATATAGTAGCCAGACAGGGTTGTTTCAGACAGCATTATAAACATAACTATTGTAGAAGATGATCCCTTTTCACTTTCTTTTATCAATTGATAATATCACACTTGAAATGACCGCCATCTGACTGCATGTTCACTTATCAAGTCTTATGATTTTCAAGGTCACTGGGAGGTTGGAAAAAAAAAGCAATCCAACCTATACTGCAGTCAAGAAGAGAATTTCAGAGCAGACAGATTTGAAGTTTATAAAAGCATACCACTACCTCAAATGTGCATTGCTGGATTGTAACAAACTGAATAGTGCCAGAAGTATATAAAAGCTTAGCTCAGATGTTCACTCTTAAATTGGGCATTTCACTGTTCTATGAATACACATGGATGCATATAAGACACTTAGAATAGTCTCTTTAACAGTCTCTTTTACCATCCTTTTATCATTTCAAAGGAATTTCTTTATCATTGTTACTTATTACAGCAGGATATTTCTATTGTGCAGGAATTTGCTGATTTACATTGTGTACGCCTTCCATTTAGTCCAATTAACTGAAACCTGGTTTTGTCATTCTGTCTTCATAGTTCCTTTCATTTACCAACTTCTTTCAGCTCTATTTCCATGTTCATAAGCCAACATCAGGATGATTGAATACACCTTATATCACACAAAATGTGCTCCAAGATGTTGAACTAGGAAATTTCACTTAATGACCAAAATTTCCTGTTCTTTTATTTCTCCTATTTTCTTACTCTTCTTGTCACACTAATCAGAGTTCTCAATTCTTTCAAAGCAATTTTTCTTTATCATATTATAATCTTTGTATAAATTATTCTCCTTGTTCTGTGCACTTCACCCTGAACCAGTTCTTATAAGTCTTCCCAGGTTTCTCTGAAACTATTCACTTTGTCATTTCTTACAGCATAATAGAATTGCATCATATTTATATACCATAACTTGTTCATCTATCCCTCAATTTATGGGCATCCCCATAAGAGATATCTCCCAACATTTACTACTTCAAATAGAGCTATAAATATGTGTGTACATCCTTAGGGTTTGTTTTGCTTAGAACTAATCCCTCCGGTAATGTACCTTTCCTATAATTTCTTCTTCTTTCTCCTCCCATTTCTTTCTTATTTCCCTGTTAAGTGAAATGTATTTTTGCATGCAACTTTTTGTGTGTATATTCTTTGGCAACTTCAGTTTTGACCAGTTCAGATGAGAGTGAGGTTCAGTTGTCAGCTGTTCTTCCCCACCTATGCTTTGTTTGTATAGAAGTCTATGTGCATACCCTGATTACGTGAAATAATTTTTCTTAACCTTCCTTTTCTCCCCTCCCCCCTTAGTGTATTCCTCTTCCTCTCTCTTTATATTTCTTTCATCAAGATGTAACAGAATTGCTGTCATATTTTCTGTCTGGGTAGGCTCCCTCTGTGAATCCTGATGATGATAGAATTCATAGAGAATATTTATATCATTTCTGTAAGCAGTTTATCTTTGTTCACTCTTCTATCACTGTTCTTCTGTGTTTACCTTTTTATCTTTTTCTAAGTTCTTGTGTTTTAACCATACATTTTAACTCTGGATTTTGCATCAGGAATGCTTGGGTATCCTCTATTTCATTAAAAATTCATTTTCCACAAGGTAGTATTATTTTCAGTTTTTCTGAATGGGTAATTCTTGATTGCAGGCTTATATCTTTTGTCTTCTGTACCTCCAAGCTCTGCACTCCTTTATAGTGCTAAGTCCATAGTGATCCTGACTATGGCTTCTCAGTACTTGGATTTTTTTCTTTCAGGATGCTTGTAGTATTTTTTTCTATAACCTGAAACTCTGGATTTTGGCTATAATTTTTTTTTTCGGTGAGGCAATCGGGGTTAAATGACTTGCCCAGGGTCACACAGCTAGTAAGTGTCATGTGTCTGAGGTCATATTTGAACTCAGGTCCTCCTGACTCTAAGGTCGGAGTTCTATCTACTGAGCCACCTAGTGGCTATAATATTTCCGGGAGTTCTCATTCTGGAGTTTCTTTGGGGAGGGGGGTGAGTGGTAGATTCCTCCTGTTTTCACTTTGACTTCTGGTTCTAAGAGATCTGAGCAACTATATATAAAGATTTCTTGAAATATGATGTCTAGTCTCTTTTTTTTTGGTCATGGCCTTCAAATAATCCAATGATTCTTAAATTTTTTTCTCCTCAATTTTTTTTTCTTGTTTGATCTCTTTGAGCAAAACCAAAGTCAGTTGCTTTGGTTATGTGATACTTTACTTTCTTCTTTCTTCTTATTTTCTTCCTCTTTTCAATCTTTTGATTTTGTTTTAATATTTCTTGTTGTCTTATGGAGTCATTAGCTTCTATTTGGTCCATTCTAATTTTCAGAGAGTTTGTTATTTGGACAAGGTTTTATACTCTGGTGCCAAACTTTTAATTTCTTTTCAATTTTTTCTTCCATAGCTTTCATTTATTTTTAAATTCTTTTCCTCTAGTGTTCTCATTTCATTGACAAAACATTTTTAACTTTTCTTAAAAATTCTTCCTTTGGGGGATAGAATTAAGATGGTAGAGTAGAGGAAATACTCAGTTGACCTCTTCCAAAATTCCGCTCCAAAGAACTTTAAAATAATAACTTAAATCAAAACCTGGAGTGGTAGAATCAACAAAAGTTTAGGGTGACTTTCTTCCAGCCCAAGATAACTTAATGGGAAAAGAGATCTGTGACACAGGGGTAAAGACTAGCCTAGACCTCACATGGATGCAACACTAGCGGTGGGATTAGGCAGTGGTGACAGAAGTAGCAGAAACTTTGGGATCTCTTAAGACAGAGACAGAAAGAAGACCTGGCAACTGGTCAGAAAGAGATTATAGGGGACTCATATGCTAGCAATGGACACAGGCCTGGAAACTGTTTGGCAACTCCATTGTCTATACCCACTTCTAGGTCCCAGTTCAAGGCCAAAGAGGAGCACTTTTGGTCAAGAGAGAGCAGCAGCCCTGAGAAGCAGTATTGCTTCTGGTTCCAAGGGAGTTGAGACCCTGAGAAGTAGCATCAATTGCAATCCCAAGAGATCAGGGGCCCCTCCTAGGAATAGACCAGAGAGCAAACCAGGAGAGCAGTGACCACACCTCTCTCCAGCTCACACCACCTTAGAAGCACTGAAAATTTCCAAACCCCCAAAACTAGCTCTGAAAACAGCAATGCAAAAAAGTCTGATGTTTGAGACAGTCTCCCCCTCCCCTCAATGCTGGGAATAAAACCCAACTTTAACATAAAATTTAAAAATCAAGAAATAGGCTAAAAAGAAAATGAGCAAATATCAAAATAAAAACCTGACCACAAAAAAACTGGTGAAAGAGAAGATCAAGACACAAACTCAGAAAACAATGAAGTCAAAACAATGATAAGCAGAGCCTCAAAGGGGGAAAAAAAGTGAATTGGACACAAGTGCAACAAGAATTCCTGGAAGAGCTAACATATGATTTTCAAAATCAAATATTAGTGATAGGGGAAAAATAAGTTACAGAAATGAAAGTGATAGAAGAAAATTATGAAAAGACAATTAATAGCTTGGTAAAACAGGCACAAAAATGTTAAAGAAAATAACATCTTTAAAAAATTGGCCAAATGGAAAAAGAAATACAAAAATTCACTGATGAAAATAACTCCTTAAAAAGTAGTTGGCTAAATGAAAAAAGAGGTAGAAAAGCTCCCTGAAGAAAAGAATTTTTTTAAAAATTAGAATTGGACAAGTGAAAGCTAACAAATACACAAGACATCCAGAAACAATAAAACAAAGTTGGAAGTTAAAAAAATAGAAAAAAATATGAAATATCTCATTGGAAAAACAACTAACATGGAAACTAGATAAAGGAGAGATAATTGAAGAATTAGTGGACTACCTGAAAGCCATGGTCAAAGGAAAAGCCCAGACATTATATTTCAAGAAATTATGAAGGAAAACTGCCCCAATATCCTAGAACCAGAGGGAAAAATAGAAATTGAAAGAATCACCAATCACCCCTGGAAGGAAATCTCAAAATTAAAACTCCAAGGAATATTATAACCAAATTCCAGAGCTCCCAGGTAAAGGAGGAAAATATAGCAAGCAGTCAGAAAGAAACCATTCAAATATTGTGGAGCCACTGTCAGGATCACAGAATATTTAGTAGCTATCAACTTAAAGAAGAGGAGGTCTTGGAATATGATATTCCAGAAGGTAAAGTAGCTAGGATTACAACCAACGATAATCACCCAGTAAAAGTGAGTATAATCCTTCAGGGGAAAAAATAGAAATTTAATAAAGTGGAGAATTTTTAAGCATTCCTGATGAAAAGACCAGAGCTTAATAGAAAATTTGACTTTCAAATATAAGACTCAAGAGAAGCACGAAAAAAGTAAACACAAAAAGGAAATCATAAGAGACTCAATAAGGTTAGACTGGTTATATTCCTATATGGAAAGATTCTACATGTAATTTCTAAGAACTTTATCATTCTTAGAGCAGTTAGAAGGATTCTGTGTAAACAGAGGGCACAGGAATGAGTTGATTATGTTGGGATAATGTAAAAAAACAGGTGAGAAAGAGGGATGCCCTGGGAAAATGGGGAAGGGAGAGGAGAAATATGGAAAATTATCTCACATAAAAGAGGTATATAAGGAAGAGCTTTTACAGTAAAGGGGAAAATGGTGAGGTGGGGTATGGGTAAAGCTTGAACCTCACTCTGATCTGAATTGGTTCAAAGAGGGAAAAATATTTCTATAAACTCAATTGAGTATAGAAATCTATTTTACCCAACAGAAGTAAGATGGGAAGGGAATAAGAGAAAAAGGGGGTGGATAATAAAAAGGAGACCTGATAAAGGTAGGTAGTGGTCACAAGCAAAACAGACTTTAGAGGAAGAACAGGATAAAAAGAGAAAGATAAACAAAAAAAAATAGGATGGCAGGAAATGCACTGTTAGCAATCATAACTATAAATGTGAATGGTATGACCTCTCATAAAACAGAAGTGGATTGGAAATCAGAATTCAACAATATGTTGTTTACAAAAAACACATGTGAAACAGAAAGACACACACAGAGTTAAATTAAGGAGCTAGAGCAGAATCTATTTTGCTTCAGCTAAATTAAAAAAGGCAGGGGTAACAATCATGATCTCAGACAAAGCAAAAGCAAAAACAGACATAATTAAAAGAGATAAGCAAGGAAACTATATGTTGTTAAAAGGCACCACAGACAATGAAGTAATGTCAATATTAAACATATACACCAAAGAGCACATCATTCAAATTCTTAAAGGAAAAGTTAAATGAATTATAGAAGAAAATAGACAGTAAAACTATATTAGTAGGCAACCTCACCTTTCCCCTCTCAGAACTAGATAAATCTAACCATAAAATAAATAAGAAAGAAGTTAAGGAGATGACTAGAATCTTAGAAAACTTAAAATCTTAGACCTCTGGAGAAAATCAAATGGGAATAAAAAAGAGTGTATCTTTTTCTCAGTTGTACATGATACCTTCACAAATATTGAATACAATCATCAATGTATATTTTTAAAATATGTTCACAGACCCCAGGTTAAGAATCGCTGTCTTGGGGCAGCTAGGTGGCACAGTGGATAGAGCACCAGCCCTGGAGTCAGGAGAACCTGAGTTTAAATCTGGCCTCAGACATATAACAGTTACTATCTGTGTTACCCTGGGCAAGTCACTTAACCCCATTGCCTAGCAAAAAACAAAAACAAAAACAAAAACAAACAAACAGAAAAACAAATATTGACCATGTTTTAGGGCATAAAATCCTCACAACCTAGTGCAAAAAGTAGAAATATTAAATGTACTCTTTTCAGACCATAATGCAATAAAAATTATATTCAATACAGGGCTGTGGAAGTACAGATTTAAAATTAATTAGAAATTGATTGGAAAATAAATAACCTAATCCTAAGAATGAATGGGTAAACTCTTCCTTTATCTCTTCTAGGAATTCTAATTGAATTGTATCCAAGCTATCTTTTTCTCTGAGATTTTGCTTGTAGATTTTTATAGTCATTCTTTTATTCTGGGTTTGTGTCTTCAGCATTATGGTCACCAATTTTATTGTGGAATTCCTTTTTTTTCCTCTTTGTTTGCTTAGTCTTCCAGTCTTCTTCCAGACTTTGGACTTTACATTAGAGCCAGGTTCTATGGACTTCTGCAATGAAGGCCTGAATTGAACCAGTTACTGCTTTCTTGGGGGGTACTGAGTATTGTGTTGTTCCAGGCTTTTAGGAATGGCTCAGGCTGGGAACCTGCCAGTTTTCAGTGTTCCTAAAGTTGTCTGATCTAGGGGAAAGTCTGATTGCTATCATTCTGAGCTCTGAAAATTTCTGACCTGGGTTTGGGTCTGATCAACAGTAGACTGTTGTTGGATTCAGCCACTATTAGCCAGCTGGGGAGTCCTGCTGATTCAGAGTGACAGACCTGCAGCATTCTCTTTGATCTGGTATTTCTGCCTTAGTTATTCCTCTGCAGCTTTTAGACTGAGTTGAAGATTGGAATTGACTTTCTTTTGCTCTTGGCATCTGAGTTGCACTGTTACTGCTTGCTTTTGAAACTATCCCTCTCTCTGTTCACCACCTAGGACCCGAGACCAATCAATTGTGGGTGTGTGTGTAGGAGTTCCTTCATCTGTCTGCTCTGGGTCTGTAACTGACAACTGAGTAGTGGACAATAAAGCTGCCAGTTTGCTCCTATCCTCATCAGAGTGCACCTGTATAAGTCTGGGGACATCCTGCTATGGATCTGGGATCTCTTCTTGTCCTCATGCACAGCCTCTACCTGAACAGTGCAATGCTTTCCTAGACACACTCAGTTCCCAGTGTCCTAAGGCCTCTTTGTGTCCTTATGTCAAACTGGGTTGAAAAAAAATGGCTCACTGGGACTTTTTCTTGAATTTCCCCATCAGGATTCATTCTGCATTTTCTAGGTCTGTTTGGAGGAGTTTTGAGGGGGAGCTCCTTGTATTGCTTCCGGCTACTCCATCATCTTGGCTCTATTCCCTGTTGAACTGAATTGAATTGTGATAGGACTTCCTTTTCCTTTTCAAACCCACCACTCTACTGAAATAACTCCTTTCAAAGTGTACAATGACTCCGTTATCACTAAATCCAGTGGCCTTTGTTTTTTAGTCCTCATCCTCAGATACATACCCTTACACTTCTTTGAAGCATTTGATGATATTAACCAACATACCTCTTCTTTTCTTCTTTCTGATACTTTCTCTTCTTTTGTCTTCAGTGATTCTGAGAGGAAATGATGATGAACTAGAACTGGAACCGGACTGGACAGACTTGAGTTTTTTTCAAAGTTTTGACACTTAATGTATGATTATGTGGGAAAATCACTCAACTATTTTGACTCTCAGTTTCCTCATCTATGAAATGAGAATGACGATTCTTGCACTGCCTATTTCACAGGATTCTTGTGAGGCAAGGACTCTGTAAAACTTAAAAGAGTATACAAATGTGAGTTGTTGCCATTATGCTTCTTCTCTTACTTTTTGTCTAATCTTTATCCTCTACTTCCATGTCCCCAAAGTTCTGCCCTGGACCTTTCTCTATATATACCCTTTTCCAGATGGTCTTATTTATTTTCATAGCTTTATTTATTACTTTTATGCAGATAAATGCCAAATATTTATTTCTACCCCCAACACTCCATTTAGAATTCCAATCCTGTATTTCCAACAGACATTTCCACCTGGATGTCCCAATAGGACCTCATACTCAACATGTCCTGAACCAAAATGATCATCCCACCCACAACACCTTTCTCTCCTCATAATTTCTCTATATTTATACTACCATTCTGCCAATTACTAAGGCTTGCAACCTGGGAATCAGGAAAGGCCCAACATGGAAGGTAGTACTTGGATTCTAAGAAATGGGGGTGAGAATGTCAAACCTTCTTTCATACTTTTTCTCTTCCTCCTCCTTCATCTCCTCTTCCTCCTTTCTTTTCCCCTTTTACTCTTCTTCCTCCTTTTTCTTCTTTTCCTTCTCCTTCTCCTCTTCCTTCTTTTCCTCCTCTTTCTTCTTTTCCTTCTCCTCCTCACATGCTCTATATTCTGACCAAATCAGACCATACTCCATCCCTTGTTTTTGTCTTCTCATTTGTACCTTTGTTCATGCCGTGCATTGTGTCTAAAATGGATCTCCAGCTATCATGGTCTATCAAAGTCCTTCCATCCTTCAAGACCCAACTATGGAGGTGGTATGGTACAATGGAAAAAGGTCTTGCTATGGAATTAGGTGATGCTCTGTATTCAAATTCTGCTTCTGTGTGACCTTAGACATTATATGTACACACACATAAATACATGCACGTGTGGATATGTACATATATGCATACATAAACCTGTCTTTTAAGAAAACGTTTATCAGGTAAGTTATTTGAAGGTAGCTCTTATGATTTCTATATTGGAACCATTGTAGAAAATATATCCTAGCAGAGTGATCATTTCTCCTTTATATTCCTCCATGTCAGATAGAGTTATTCTATTTTTTTAAAAGCATGTTTAAAAGTATAAGAAAAATTTGCTTTTGGATGATAGTTCTCTGTGTTTGTTGAGCAACTTTGGAGATAAGGGGGAATTGCTTTGCTATCTAATTTAACCAAAATAGACCTTAGCTGGGTGCAGCAATCTCCAGAGCTGATGCTGAATACAGTCTTCTTTGTACAATGTACAGTCGAGTGCTCAGAAAAGAAAAAAAAAGTTACTAGAATGAAATTAAATATACAAATTAAGTTATGCAGAAGAAAACCTTAATAGAGTTTCTTTTAAAAATTTTGATTGATTCTCTTCATTCTTCCTTTTCTTCAGTCTCCAAGTCCATAAAAATAGGAATTTAAATTAGGAAATATATATCCTTGGGAGAGTTCCATAAAGTTATGTAATTATGGAGTCCATATTTTATTTTTAAATACTAATAATTCATTAGTATTTAGAGATTAGAGATCACCAAACTGATTATTTTCCTTTCTTTTTATTTCTCCTCTGTCACATTGTGATATGACAGAAGATATGACGATAGAGTTTGGTGAATTTGAGTTCATGTTCATGGTCTGGTACTATGCTTAATAAGATGGAAAACCATACCTATAAATATATTAAAGCATTTTTTGGCCTTAAAAGTTCATTTTTCACCACGTCACCCTCACAAGAAGCATGGTTTCCATTAACTTGTTTAGATGGCCATATAGTGAACTTTACGCTATATGCTATATACACTTTATGCTATATAAGCACAAACTATCTCGTTAGAATAATTCCTATTATTCTTGAGTAGCTTAATAAGTCAAGATTCCATTTTCAACAAACAGGTGTCTATGTGCTAATTTATCAGTACTCGATAATTGTTGGTGGCTGCCTTTCCAATATTACCTCAGCATGAACCCAAGACTCTTGGGAAAAAGCAAGGCAACTCCAGAAATCTCAAGGTCCTGAAATCTTTAAATCACATTGTAACTTTTCTCTGTGGTCAAAGAATTACAAGTTATCATTGACAAAGAAGAAATCAGCTGAAAGGGGGAGGAGACAATCAGCTTTTGTTTTCATTATAAAACAAAATAATTTTTGTGCCCTAAAATATATTTTGACTTGAACCTCAGGAAGGGTTCAGCTATTCCTGAGTTGCATTTAAACTACAATTTTTCTAGCATTGATACTAAGAAGGAATTATGGGAACCATGATTTTTAAGGGAATTCATCTAGCAATGGAATGTATGTTGCAGTATTTCCTTTTATAAGCACTCTACCTCTCTGAGGGAAATAATTTGCCATCTAAGCATATTCTTTATTTAAATAGAGCTTACAATCTTTGTGTACCCCTACCTCCACCACCCCTAGCACACACACTCCTGTGCACAAATGACTACAGTTTCATTGATTGGTCTTGGGATAAAGATGGTATTTAAAAAATCGCCAAATTATTACCTTGTATATATTATGATTGTAATTATATGTATTAGAAAAAGGGAATGAAAAAACAGAATTAACCTGAGATGGTGGTGATGTAAATTATGAGTTATTCATGTCAAGTACTTTTCTATCTTAATAAAAATGACAAAACACCTCTATTAATCATTAAAGTCAGGTTTGTAGTATCAATGATAAGAATTGACAAAATTTTCTAAACAATTTAGGTTCAGAGTGTCTTCAAATGATATATTTCAAAAAATGATCTTAAAGTTTGGGTTGTTAGGGTTTCTGTTTTTGTTTTTGGAAGGGTGAGGATTAGAGAGAAGGGTTTGTTTGTAAATGCCTCTGTGAATTATTTGAACAATTCCTTCGGTTCCTGATATCTCTTTGGTAATGTAGACTTTCGTCTCTAACCCTTTAGCTGTGGTATAAATATCCTACCCTCATGATTGGCAGTCTATGTGAATGTGGTAATACATTCTGCATGTCTTGGAGATGAAATATCTTTTCCATTCTGGGATATAATTTCCTTTTTTTACTTTTGCGTTCTCCAAATACGTATGCACTATATGTAGTGTATGTCAAACTCAGGGAGCAATGTCTTTTGCAACTATGCGGCAAATATATTTAACCTTAGGTTTCTTTTTCAAGGTTGCCTTATTTGCTACATGTTGACCTAAAACTCGGAGGAAGATGTTGAAATCAGTTCTTGCGGCGTTGCTATGTCTGCACTTTCTCAATTTTGCATCCTCTTTCCCCCACTGCAAATTTCACCTTAACTTTTCTATTACATACAGCAAGACATGCAGGTAATGGAGTACAATGCCTGGTAACTGTCCTCCTTGCATTTTGGTTAAGAAAACAGCGGGCAGAGTCGAACTGCCTCATCGCTCCCTTTTCCTTGCAGAGTCTCACTCAGTACATGTCGGGCAATGGGAAGTTTAAATAACCCCAAGGCAACTCGTGCTACACGCGTGTTCTTCCCCGAGCTCCCCTGGCCTTAGACAACTAACGGGGAGCTAACACTGGCAGCTCCAGCCGCGCTCTGGCTTGCAACGCAACATCCTCACACACCCATTCCTTCTCACACTTAGTGCAGCCCTTTCCAAATACCCGCAGGATGGACAGGGCAGGGTTTGCCCAGGGCTGATATTTATTCCAGGGCAATGGCTGCAGAATGGGACTTTCAGGCATAAGGCAGACAAAGGGGTCTCCTCTTCTCCTCCCCATCCTTCCTATGTTTCCCTCGCTCCCCTGCTCAGGGGCACAGGTAAGAAAGTCTGCTCCTTGCTCTTCGCAGACAGAAATCTTAGGGAAGGAGAGTAATAAGCTCCTTGGAGGGATCCCGAGGCTGATGCCCAGATCCGATCCTGACTGCGGGTTTAGGACTTGGACTCAGGGATTGGAAGGATCGCTCTTTGCGGTCTTCTGGTAAAGGCTAATGAAAAAGTGTCTCCTTGATTCTGCCAGTTCCCTTCACCCTCTCAAAAAAAAAAAAAATCATGGGGTGGGTAGGGAGAAGGGATAAGGAAGAAAAAAGAATTTTAAAGACTTTCCCTATGTCCTAGCTTCCAACCAGCCCCACACTGCCCAGCACCTTGCAGAAGTTGTTGAAAAAGGGGATTTCTGCGCTTTGCAGCTGGGAGAAAACGCACATGTCCTAAAGCCCCTCTCTACCCAGAGGCGGCAGAGGGAGCAAGAGGGTGCGGTGGGGTGGGGTGGGGGACAGAGGTTATAGCAATGCCGCCCCCCACCCCCACCGCACGCCATCTGTCAAAGTGTCAGAAGTTCTGCCCTCCCACCCCTCCTCTTTCTCTCCTAAACAGGAGACCGGTCCTTATCAGCCAGCCCCCTGCTCCACCCTCCTCCCCTGGTCTAATAGGAACATGGTATTGGCGGGCACTTATAAAAGTCCCTGGCTCAGACAGACACAGAAGGACGTCCTGCAGGAGAGACTAGAAGGCAGCAAGTCCTGAGAAAGAAGACCATGTCCAAGGAGTGGGGCTACGCGAGCCACAATGGTGAGTGAAGATGTACGCCGTCTAGTCTGATGGGACTAGAAGGATCCTCTCATATTTTTCAAGCTCACTCTTTCGGAAGTCAGCTTTCGACAGAATTTGAAAGTACCTCCCATCTTCTTTTCCATATTGCTGAGATTTTTTTTTTTTTTTGCAAGTCTTTATGATTGCTGGTCAGCAATTATTTAGGTCCTAGACTGTGACACTGAGTATCAGTACATACTGCGTTCTATTCCACTTGCTGATGGTATGGCCCTTGGGAAAGTCCATGTCTGGGAAGCTTAAAGGTCTGATTTCTAAAACATAGATACTTATGTCGTCCAAGGTTGTTGTGAAATTTAAATGGGACAATTTATGGGAATCTTTCTTGAAAACTTTAAGGGCATTATCCAAATGCAAGATTTTTTTTTTTTGCATCTATTTTAGAGGCAGGAGCAGGATTCCATCCCCTTAGCCTTTACCAGAAGACAGAAAACAGTGGTTTCCTCGGCCCTTCAAGTCATTTTGCTGTAAACAAAGTTATATAGAAGTTTAATTTTAACTTATGCCTTCCACACTATCCCTGAGACAGGATAAATGGGATGAGATTTCTTCCCTGCAAACATGTAGTTCTCTCATTACTATGTATTGTTAGTTCACCTACTAGCAAGTAGCATCAGAGATATTTCAATCACTAACTTCTTTGACTTTTATTTCCCCTAGGACCTGATCATTGGCACGAATTTTACCCAAATGCTAAAGGTGACAACCAATCCCCTATTGAACTTCATACCAAAGACATCAAGCATGATCCCTCTCTGGGGCCTTGGACGGCAGCTTATGACCCAGGTTCTGCAAAGACTATTTTGAACAATGGAAAAACCTGCAGAGTTGTGTTTGATGACACCTATGATAGATCGAGTAAGTCTAAGTTTTTGAAAAGATTTTGCATCCATTCTCAACAAATAACTATGCATGTTTTCAATGTAAATATGGGCTGAAGGGACCTTGTTACATAGTTGATCTAATGGTGAAAAGAGGCAAGTCAGCTCTAGATGCAAGGAAACATATTTATGCAGTGAAGTAAAACTGTCTCAGACAGTGTTACTGAGATGTGTCCCTGTATCTAAAAGGGGGCTTGACTGGGGCAAGGCAAACCTGTCAACATGTGTACACCTGGATCTTCTCCCAGTCCTGCTGGACTGCTGCCATGATGTCCCTCCCTACAAAGCTCTTCCTTTCCCCTTCTAAATGGTGGAGGAAATCTGGATTAGTAGAACGTGCAAAGAACAATCCAAAAAGGAGACAAAATAGGAGATTTCTTCCTTTTGGTTCCTGGGAAGGTGTCGGGCCCCTTAAAAGAATCAACTCATTGTGTGATTCCAGGTTTGCTTCTTTCATCAGTCAGTCAGGAAACCTTTATTAAGTAGCTACTATGTTCCAGGCACTGTGCTAAGTACTTCATCACTTCCAACTAATTTTTTTGAAGCCCAACAAGGACTAATGGGGACTTATTTCAATAAGTAACCCAATTTCTCGCACTTAGTAGGTGCTCAATAAATATTTGTTGAATTGATTACTTGAATGAGCGTTAGTTAAGTTTCTCACAAAATTTACACTTCAGTAGCATCTTTGTGTGAACCTGGAAGATCTATCATAAGTCCCCCATATTTCCCACTGAATCATAAGAAGATTGGGAGAAAGATTTAGTTCTGCTGTCAGTAAGATTAGGGAAAATCATTGTATCTGTTACCTGATGCAGCACAATTTCTAAAAGCATTCCAAACATCAGTAATGAATACCTGTCTGTAATAATAGCTTATTTATCATTATTATAATTAATTCACACAAAAATTCTCAGTTGTAGTAGAGAGCAAAGGAGGTATAGCTTTTCTGTCCCAGGCTACACATGAAAAGATGATGCCAGAATTTTTCTTAAATATTATCTCATATTAATTCATTTTTTGTTCTTTCAAATTGCATTTATTTTTTACAAAAGTCAACCCATTTGAAAATATTTCTCTGTGGTTCTCGTGCTGGACCAATATTTCTACACAATCAAGGTATCTGACTCAATTCTCTACTGAGTACTTATATAGAAAAGCCAGAGCAAATCAGATAAATTGAGGAGTTTGGGCTACTCTGGCCAAGCTTATATAGATGGAATTATTTTGTTCAGCGTGGTGTAGTAGCTTTCATGATTGTGCTTTCTAATCACCTCTGAAAAGTCATTCCTTATATTAAACCAATTTGTATTGTTAACTTTCATCTTATATTTCTCTTCACTTAATTTCCTTGGTAAAAGATGATCTTCAAATAAAGTAAACATAATGGTGCTGTGGTTGGTGTGGAGGGGGGTGGGTAGGGGATTTGGAGACATAGTACCTGAAGTGGAATCCTGGCTCTGTCATTTATCACGTGTGTGACCTTTGGCAAGTCACTTGATTTCTCTGGGTCTCCGTTTATTATTGTTCAGTCATTTATCCATTTTATCTGACTCTTCATGACCCCATTTTGGGGTTTTCTTGGAAAAGATATTAGAGTGGTTTGCCATTTCCTTCTCCAATTCATTTTACAGATGAAGAAACTGAGGCAAACAGGTTTAAATGACAGCCAGAGTCATATGGCTAGTAAGTATCTGAAGCCTATCTGAACTCAGTTCTTCCTGACTCCAGGCCTACCACTCTATCCACTGTGCCATGTAGGGCCTCAGTTTACTCTTATGTTCAAAGAGATAGAGGGTCTGGGGGCAGTTAGGTGGCGCAGTGATTGGAGCACCGGCCCTGAAGTCAAATCAGGCCTCAGACCAAACACTTGACGCTTACTTATCTGTGTAACCTTGGGCAAGTCACTTAACCCCAATTGCCTTAAAAAAAAAAAAAAAAAAAGAATAGAGGATCTTTAAGATCCCTCCTAACTCTTGATTCTATAAAACAATCTGCCAAGCTTGGTTAGTTAATCAGATAATTCAGGCCCAGGCTCAAAATATTGAGTAAGTTTTGGGGTGTGAATTATCCAAGTCAGCTATTTATATTAATTGAATTTATTGGCAACTTTTTGAACCTTGGATTTCTTCTTATCTGCTTAGGTAGAATCCAAATTAAACTTGGATGAAAGTGTTTACATAACAGTCTAAGAGGAAAGATAATTAGAAGTAAGAATCTTGATTAAAGACCTAGTCTCCTTCTCTTTTATTCTGACTATATTCATTGTGCTAGGCCTTGGTTTTCATGAATGTCAAATTAATATTTTAAGGAAATCAGAGTGGGAAATGTTTATTTTGGGTTCATTATCTCAGAATCCATTTTCATGAGCAAAAAGGTTGGTATTATCCCAGAGTTGACCCTACCCACCTCGATTTGTGGAATGTTTTTAGGGGAGGCATTGATTGCTATGTACCAAAACCCCCCACTCCAAAAACATTCCCTACCAGTTCCCTGATGCCAAAAATTCTTTTAATGGCAGACAAAGCCTTTTATGCCACCATTAGAAACAAGGCTGGAAAAACAAATACCCCTGAGAGAAGTAGCATATTAACTTTAATTCACAAGTCCAAATAGCTAGTATAAAATGCTTGAGAACTAGTTTGATAAAGACTAAGTCAGAGGGAGAGAAAGTAGGAGTGCACAGGGTGCCTGAAAGTGTGTAGAGTGGAGGGTAAGAGGTTAGAGGGATCACACAATGGAAAAGGGGAAAGGGTGCAGAAGGAAGAGGCTGGAGGTTGCAAAGACAATTCCCCCACTTCCCAATTTTGCCTTAAGCTAGCTAACTCTGACTGGGACAACAACAAAATAAATTTGGTCTGACAAGATATTTGGTTAAGTAATCTCTAGAAGACAGCCTGTCTAAATATGGCTGAAACATTTGCAAAAGAAGGATTCTTCTCACTTAAAATGAAAACAACTTTAAAGGGTGTGTTTTAGTTTTTGTCAGAAGTTTGCAACCACAGTTTCTACACGTGATGAAAATTGGCCATATATCCCACGCTCACTCGGTTCTAAGAGTTTTAATTTTGACTACTTCTCTGTAGAAGGTGAGAGAGGAAGAGAATTAAGTTAGTTGGGGTCAATGGAGCAGTTTCATATATAGGCTGAACATGAAAACAGTTGGAGCATTGCAGAGAACATCATAGGTTCATTTCATAGGTGAAGAACTGTGGTCTAAAAATGTAACATGGCCTGCCCAATGTCACTCAGAAGGCAGAGCTAGGATTTGAACCCAGACCCCTTAGCTCCAAATTTTGCCCTCTTTTTTTGCCACATCACTTTAAGGGAAAGGAAAGAAGCATTGAAGAGTGTATTCCCAACACCCATCAGATATTTCTTGGGTCTCCAACTCTATTTTCCTGGAGTTGAATATTTTGCTTATTAATAATAATATATTATAATAATAAAAATAAATATTTTGCTTATCTTCCACTCTCATCTCCTGTTTTCTCTCTTCTTTCTTTTTCCTTTCAAAGTGAAAAATCAGTCTCTAGTTTTGGGTAATATAGATTTTAAAATATGCTTTTAAAAGAGCATGCTCCTATAAACCTATTATTCGGATCATGCAATTAGTAGATTCACAGCAGAGAAAAAATGGTTTGAGGAAATAGCACCTTTTTACTTGCTTCATGGATATAAAGCCTCAAACAGTGCTCATTTGTTTTCTTCTTGCTCCCCCCCCAAATAGACTAGTATTCTAATTTTGTCCAATATTTATTACAAAAGTTAACCTATGACACCAGCTACATGCAGTAAAACCCTGCTCCAACAGTTTACTGTCTTATTTTCCATCACCGACATTACTGTATTAGTTATTTCAAATAAATGATTGTTATGGAGAGATTTGTGATGGACATTTTCAGAAACCTGACTTTGTAGATCATAATGCCATGAAAGGAGGAGAGGTTCTTGTGAAGCAGGTATACTGTAGATGGGAAAGGCCACACTCTATTGCTCCTTCTTATTAGATTGATGCCAAGAAGCAGCAAAGGTTACATTTTGATAGAATCTGTCCTTGTCTTCTGCTATAATAAGTGCTATGGAAAAAATGTTAATGACGGAGCTTTGTCTCCCCACATTCCAACAGATGATACTTTACCCTCCTTAATATTTGCTCATCGCAGCCTCTAAGTTCACACTGATGGGTTTTTCAAGCTTCAGGCAGATGCCATATGAAATCCAAATATTGATCTATAACCTTATCCCCTTAACACAGGCCATTAACAGAATGCACACTCACTTGATTCACATCAGAAAGCCATTACTATCAACTCTATGTGACTATCCTGGCTGTGTATTCTTTACTGAGGTAGTATTCCCATGACAAACCAACATCTGTTCTAATGGTTGAATCTACTTTACTGGACTCCTAACATTTGAGTGTTGGTTGTGTTTTGGTCAACCAATATTCTTACTGAATAGTTCAGACAACTGCTGTGGTGCTATATGGTTCAGTTTTTGGCTCCTTGTCTAGAACTGATAAAATCAATTTTTCAATGATCCAGTTCATCGCTTCTTAAGAGACATTGTGGTGCAGTGGATAGAAGGCTGGCCTTGGAGCTGGGAGGACCTTGGTTCAAGCCTTCCTTCTGACACATAACTGCCTGAGTGACCCTGAACAAGTCACTTAATGTCTCAGTCCACTAGACTAATCTCTAAGCTCAGATTTGCCGAGAAGAGGCAGACCTACACTGTTAGACGGAGATTTCTCATCTGGAATTCCCTATATTCATGAAACCACAGGCCCATTCCCTTACCTTATCTTGTCACTGTAATAGAGCTGGGCACATGTAAATCTCCAAGCAGGTCTTAGTATGCAGATTACTGGCTCAGTTGGATTCACTAGGCATTTATGAACTTCCAGCTATTCCTCTGGGCACTAAGGATGCAAAGATGAAATATAACACTACTCTCAAGGAGAATACAGTTTAGTAGAAGGAGTAAAATTTGCACATGAAAAAGCTGTAATGTAAGTTAGATGAGAAAGGTCAGGGTGATGTGAAAGATCTGAGGAGGGAAGGACCATAGTTAGAGGGAGAAGTAGGTGAAGAAAGGCTTCAGCCTAACACTTGTTCTGCGCCTTGAAGGAAGGGAGGGATTTCAACAGGGGAAGAGGTGACTGGTGTCAGTTCCAGGCACAGGGATTAACCATGGAGAAAAGCGCAGAGGTGGGAGAGAGCAAGACAAAACCAAGGAATGAAGCTCTTCAGTTTGGCTTGAATATAAAGCATATAACAGGGAGTTATGTGGAATGAGGCTGGAAAGGGAGGTGGATGAGAGCCAGATTGTGAAGGACAGGAATGCCAGCTCATTATTTTGTATTTTATCCTGTAGACAATGGCTTAGTACATTTATGATTAAAGTGACAACTTTTTCTTTTAAATTAGTACTTCACAGCAACTTCTGTATCATTTTTTTTCACAACTGTGATGACTTACATAAAATAATGTTTTGAAACTTCTTGGCACAAAAGGGATTAAATTTTTTTAAATTTGTAATAGATTCCTTTTACCAAGCAAAGTGACTTTTGAATGCCTTATCCAGAGGAAACAGTCAATACTTTGAAATTAAATTATGAGTTAAAATTATCCTTATTCACAAAAGACAAGGTAAGTTTCTCATCTATCTTTGGGAGTGGGTATGTGGCTGTGTACATAGGAAATGTGACTAGAGGTAATTTTTCTAATCATGGATTACAGAATTAGATTCACTACTTTAGAGCTGCATTTCTTACATGTATCCATTTTTCTCATACCTACTTCACTCAGATTGATTACAAACTCCTTGAGGGCAGGCACTGTTTCATTTTTGTCTTTTTTCTCAGTACCCAGGACAATGCCTGGCATGGAGATGCTTGAGGAATGCTTGTTGATTCATGTTCTCATGTGTAATTTTGTAGTTCTGAAAGACTGCTGTAGATAGTATTATTTCCAACTGTCTTACATAACTCATATTCTCTTCACTCGTAAACAAACTGTGATGTCTTAGAACTCTGAGAGGAAAATATTTGCAAAGTCTGTGTGAGGTATCAAAAGGGTCCCTAGCATTCTATGGCACTGTAGAAATACCCATCAATCAAATCCTTGGCAAGATATAAAGAAAGCTTTGGAAGATAAAGTTAGGAAAATAGATTAGTGCCCCTGAGCACTGGGCTACCAGAAAAGGGATTGACTTTTCCCTACACAAAACTAAGTGCTGCTAGAAGAGAGGACAGAGGGGGAAAACCAACACCTCATGAATACTATGCCCTGTTGCAATATAGGAAAGAAAATGAGACAAATTTTCAATAGGAAACATACCATCTAGTTCGGCTAGGCTTTGGAGTTTTGTAGTCACAGGATTCTGGAGCCTATTGAGCTGTTTCTGAATCTGGTCTCCTAAAAATGCAGAAATATTTGCTTAGGAGGAAGCTTGTGAAGCTGAACTGAATTCAGTGTTAATCCAGGTTATTTTTACAGTGCTGAGAGGGGGACCACTCCCTGGACCCTATCGACTGCGCCAGTTTCACCTTCACTGGGGCTCCTCTGATGATCATGGCTCAGAGCATACCGTGGATGGAGAGAAATATGCCGCTGAGGTAGGAACTACCTTTAAGCCCCTCACAGACTTGTGCGCAGAAATATTAAATACATTCTTTTTTTCTCCTCTTTGCAGAAAAATGAGTGGAAGCCAAGGTCAGGTGTCTTACATGTAGATCAGCTTGTGAGATTTGGTGCATTCTGGGAAGGCTTCATGTGCTCAAGTAGAATAGAATTTTAGAGCTAAGAGAGAACTTAGAGATCATCAAGTCTTTTTACATATAAGGAAAGGGAAGCAGAGGGCTTAAGTTCCTTGTCCCCAAAGTGTTGTTGTTCAGTTGTTTCAGCCCTAACGCTTTGTGACCCATTTGGAGTTTTCTTGGCAGAGATACTGGAGTGATTTGCCCTTTCCTTCTACAGCTCATTTTACAGATGAGGAAACTGAGGCAAACAGAATAAAGAGACTTGCCCAGGGTCACACAGCCAGTAAGTGTCTGAAGTCAGATCTAAACTAAGGAAGTTGAGTCATTCTGACTTCAGGTCCAGCACTCTATGCACTTTGCCCCCTAGCTGTCTTGAACCCCAAATATCCTAGAATTAGAATGTAAACTTCTTGAGGGTAGAGATTTAACACAGTGTCAGGAACATACCACTTAATAAATGATTATTAGTGGCAAAGATAGTCCCAGAATCCAGACCTCCTGATTCAGCTTTGTGCTTTTGTCACTGCCTTGTACTAATATCATAGACCTAAAGCTGAAAGGAACCTTAGACACCTCCTTATTTTATACATGAGGAAACTGAGGGCCAAGATCACACAGGTAGTGTCAGGAGTGAGACTTCAACCCAGGTCCTCTGATTTAGTGCTCTTTCCATTGTATCATGCTACTTCTTTACTTGGAATGTCTCAGTGACCCAGTGGATAGAGTGCCTGCCCTGGAGTCAGGAAGACCTGAGTTCAAATGTGATCTCAAATATTTACAAGCTGTGTGATCCTGGGCAAGTCACTTAACCTGTTTGCCTCAGTTTCATTATCTGTAAAATGGGCTGGAAAAGGAAATGGCAAACCACTCTAGAAGCCAGACAAAGTATTACATCAAGTAACTTTTAATTAAGAGCAGGTGAAGATGTTGCCTGAGAGTAGGTTACTATTTAGAGAGGGCGAACCTAAATGAGGCTGCCGAAATGCAGGTGGACATTAGATACACTGAAAAGAAAAGTAGAGGTTTGTCAAAAGAGAGAAAAATCCTAAAAGGAAAAAAAAAGTGACTGTAGTGAAACCACTTTGTTTTTCTATTTCTAAACTAATAGTATACATGTCTTTAAAAAATGCATCTTGTGATGTCGCTTGTGTTTATAACTGAAAAAGCAATAGAGTTCCTTTAAAACCATTGAGAGAGAGAGAGAGGAGAGAGACAGAGATAGAGGATAGTTGCTATGGAAACAACTTAATATGAATGTTATTTTATAGTACACTCAACTAATTTATTGATTAGGGTGGATAGAGAGAAATTTTTTATGGTTTGAGAAATGAGTTACATGGCTTTCCATGCTGCAGATGTAAATGCAACCCGCATCTCTGTGATTTTTCCCTTTCAGTAGTTCTGTGAATCAGAAAAACAGCTTCTGTAAGTTAGGAGGTGGACAAGGCATGTAAGACATGTTGTAAGAAGTCATGAATATTGCTAGCTAGTGAATAAGAAAACTCCTGGCTACAAACTCTTTCTAGGAAAGATTAAGCAGAAAAATGCTAAAGAGATGGTAATATCTAATAAAACTGGCAGAAGTCCCAAAACCAGGCCAAGCATAGGAGAATCTAACTCCAGATTCAAAGGGTTGGAGTAAATTCTATTCTATTATAGGAAAATTAAAGTTAGATCAACCTTTGGTTAAGGTCACGTGAGAAATGTACTGAATTATACGAAGGTTTTTTCCCCCTTGCAATATTTTCTCCAACAAACACATGAATATCACATGAGTATAGTGTGCCTCTGTTCACAATTTGAAGGGAGAATAAGCTCGTTTATTGACTTCAGATTTGGACATAATATGAAATTTTATCTTTTCCTGTACATAAACTTTTTTTGTGTGATTATGCTCATAATTGATCTAGGGCAAAATATTTCTACCAAACAGTAAGAAATTTTTATATTAAGAAATGATAAATTTTGCCACTGTAGAATAGCATGTGCCATTCTCATTCTATACATAATTCAATAGGAAACTTTTGATGTATTTTGAATCTAGTATTCAGGTTTAAAATGACTATAAATTTAATCTTTTACCACTAAGTTCTTTTTTTTATTTCTTTTTCTTTTGGCTTGCATTTTCATTTATTTATTTATAAATATTTTTATGTATTTTTTTAAATTTCCCCAGTTACATGTAAAACCAATTTTTAACATTCATTTTTAAAAACTTTGAGTTCCAAATTCTCTCCCTTCCTCCTTCCAAACCCTTCTCTCTTCCTCCCTCCCACCCTTCGTTGAGAAGGCAGGCATTTTGATATGGGTTATGCATGTGCAGTAATGCTAACTCTTCTTTTTCTCAAAATTATAATTAATGAATTCCCTTTAGGCTGAAAATTGCCATATCTGAAAAGCAAAAGATAATTTTCTCCCTCATTTTTCTACTCCTACTTTATCACTTTTGATTTTACAGTCTTTGATGTTCTTTTTTAAAAAGTTCTTTGTACAACTTCAAGTTGGTGAGAGAAAAGAAGTCATTTCAAACCAATCAACCCATCACATGAACTGTGTCTTTGGAATATGGTTCCCCAGGAAATATCATTTATTTCAATTGTATCAATTATAAATACAAATATAAAATTGTTAATTTCAAATCTACTTGTTATAATTTTAAGTAATTTTAATTCTCATGAAAATCTCCCACCCCCTCAAATCCCTCCCCATGTACTTTGCACACTTAGATGAGGGAGAAAGGAGAAATACTTCACAATATGCAAAATTCATTAATTTGGATTTGGCAGGAGTCTTAGAGGCAATGTAGTTAGGCCTCCTCATTTTGTAAGTGAGGAGTCTGGAGATGCAAAAAGTTAAGAAATTTCCACATGGTCAGAAAGATAAGGAAGTATTTCTTGGCTTAGTGGGCCAAATATCCATGACTCTGTGTACATGTTTAATGGAGTAGTATATACTTGGTTGTTGTACATTCATATTCTTACTTATTTACTGCATATTTTTATTGTATGGTTTCAGCTTCACCTGGTTCACTGGAATCCCAAATATAGCACTTATGGAACAGCTTTGAAACAACGTGATGGAATTGCTGTCGTGGGCATTTTTCTGAAGGTCCAATAAACAGTAACCATACTTTTTTCTTCGAAAGTTTAGTGTTTTATCAGTGAATTGCCTTTGGCTTTTGGAGGGCTGCCATAATCTTTTCTCCTCAAAGGAGGGAAAAGGAACTCCCAAAGTCCTTCTTCCAGGTTCAATTCAGTATTCATCCCACATATCAAGTTATTTCTTAAATTAAAAAAAATCTTGTTATTCTAAACACCAAAATCAAGAACAGTTCCATCTACAAAGAAGAATAGAAATAGAGGATGGTATATAAAATTGTGAATCAAATTAAGTTATGGATTTAAGTTAAGTCAACCAAGGTCAGGCCAAGAAGTGTTGTGTTTTGTTTTGTTTTGTTTTCTTCCTGCAAAGATTTGCCTGTGCCAGGGCACACCCCAGTCTTTCATACACTTCTTAGTTATAAGGCATCTGTGTGTGTGTGTCTGTGTGTGTGTGTGTGTGTGTGATTTATAATTGTTGGTATTCAGGGACATTAGAGATATTTACTCACTGGGCCCCCTTGCTACTCCATTAGTTTCCCTGAAAACTGAAAGATCAACACTTTGATCTCTAATCTCTGGCTTGCGATTCACTCAGCCCAGACTAGCCACCATGCACGTTAGGCCATGCCAAGATGACCACATGGAATGCTTATGTTGTTGAGCCAACTCTGGTTTAATGAGTACTTAAGTGTCATTCTCACATGAATGTAGTAGTAACATGATCCAGAGTTAAACCAGAGGTGAAAATCTTGCTCCTCTTTTACTTGTTGAATGACCAAATTTGTTATGTGCTGTAAATTCAGAAGGTAATTTTTAATGCTAGACACAGAAGGGCAAAACCATTACATTATTATGGAGCTATTTTGTTATGATTTTGTGAAGTTTGCTAATGAGAGAATGAAGCACATGTTTGTTAGGAAGGGACCATAGCATAGGAAGCATTAGCTCTGAAACAGGATATGTAGCAAGTTGGTTAGGCATAAATTTTAAGAAGAGTTGTTCTCAGGGGGACATGAATATGTGAACATTCGGTGATTTCTTTAGTGTTGGAAACACTTAGTGTGAGAATTCCCTCACGCAACACCAGATCTTCTCTAGGTTGTAGTAGATAAATCCTTGGGAATTGCCTCAAGCACAGAGGCTAAGGGGTTTGCCCAGGTTTGCAGAGCTAAAGGTTAGAAGTGCTAGCTGATTCCAGTTGACTCTGATTGCAAGTCAGGGATGTGCTGGTGAATATTTAACAATATGGTCAATGGAGGGGTGGGTAGGATATACCCTAGAAACACTTTTGAGTTTAATCTACATTAACACTTTCTCTACATCACTTTCTTAAGTATAGACAATCAACAAAACAATAAATCATGCCCTTCTTTGTAACATCTGCTGATTGGGTGTAAATGCTCAGACTGCAGATTTTACCATTAGCTCTCCCAAGTTGGTTTGAGCTGTCTCCAGCCCACCAAGGCTCCAAGTCTAATACTCTATCTGCTACATAACAATCTCTCCTTATAAGAATACTTTTCAATAAATTACAGGGGCTCTTAATATAATTTGATGGACGTGATAACTCAGCCTATGTAGTAGAACAAGTGCCAGACTTTAAGTTAGGAGGAACCTAGGTTCAAATCCTGCTTTCATTACTTGCTAGCTCTATGACTCTAGATAAATCATTTAACTTCTCTGAGCCTCAGCTCTATCAACTACAGAATGGAGATAACCATACCTGTAATATCTACCCCAAAGAATTAGTGTGAGGATTAAATGAAACAATGTACTTAAAGTGCTTTGTAAATCTCAAAACACTATATAAATATCGGCTTTTAACTACTAATGTCCTAGTAGATATCATTACAGTAAAGTTGTATAATTGTTCACAATAGTTTTGTATGTATTGATTGAATGTCTCTAGGGAATTGCTTGATAAAGGACAGCTCCTTGGTAGTCACCATATTTGCCCAAATATCATTTAGAGGTACCTGAGAAAGAGATAAACGCATATGAGACAGTGTAGCGGTAATGTGGCCATAGTACACCACATCACTGCTAAAGCCCTTCAACATCTGATTCTGTCAACATCTCCCATCACAGAGCAGACTTAGGCAGAAACCCAAAGTATACAGCAAGAAGGCCTATAATTTTGTGACTATTGCATTTTATAGACTTGGAGTTCAAATTTAGATCAAGAAAACCACATAATCTAAAATCATGGTAGAAGGGGGAGAGTTACATTTTAATTCTGAACAGAAAGTTCTGTCAGAGTCAGCATTTTCAAACAATCACATTCCATAACAACTGATTTTTTTTCTTTCTGCATTACAGGTAGGACGTGAGAAAGGGGAATTTCAGATATTTCTTGATGCATTGGACAAAATTAAGACTAAGGTAAAAAAAAAAAACAAAAGATGCCCTTTCCTTTGAATATGATGTAGGAGATTTCAAATTTTTGAAATACATTTCCAAAGTCCTTCAACCCTATTTCTTTGCCAGGGAAAACATTAAGAATGCATATCTTCAGTTAATCACAACAAGCCTTTGCTAATACCTACTGTGTACCACGCATTACACACATTGGGGATAAAAACCAAACAAAATGAAACAATTCCTCGACTCAAGGAGTTTATATTCTATACACCTGATCAGTAGGCATTTTTAATTTTAAGAGATAATTTTAAATTCTATTTTGGAGCATTTTCATAAATAATAATTTTATCTTAGAGATTAAATGTAATATCTAAATGGAATCATGTGTACTTTCTATTAGAAATCTTACAGTGAATGCATGCTTATATGAATACTAATATAATTAATGCATAGATTTTCTACTTCCTAAAATTTGGGCTATCAAAATCCTAGTTAAGTATTACCTGTATTTTTCAGGAAAGTAAATAAACATTTTGACTGGAAATAAGCCAATGTGATTTATTATGGTGTTTAATGTCCAAATTCAATTTTAAAAAATATTTTTCTAGCCATGGAATCATAATTATCTGCCTATAAACATGCTCCCCAAATGCCCCATCCCTTTCAGCTTAAAAAAAGTAGTCAAGGAATTATAATGAAATTTATGCTCAGGTACTACTACTACTACTACTACTAGTACTACCACTACTACTACTACTACTACTACTACCACTACCACACTACTGCTGCTACTACTGCACTACTACTGCTACTCCTCCTACTGCTGCTGCTACTACTACTTCTGCTGCTAGTATTACTACTACTGCTACCACTATTACTACTGCTGCCACTATTACTACTGCTGCTACTGCTACTAGCAGTAGTACTAGTACTACTACTACTGCTCCTTGTACTAATACTACTAGTAGAAGTACTAGCACTCATACTACCACTACTGCTGCTGCTTCTGCTACTAGTACTACTACTACTTATACCACTACTACTACTATTATTAATCCTTCATTTGACTTTTCTACCCCATGCAGACACTCTTATATTCCTTCCTCATTTTCATTGCCAAACTACTTGAAAAATTTGCTTCTACCGCATGCTTCCACTTCCTTCCTGATTATTCTTTCCTTAGACCTGTGCAAACTATTCTACCCCTCCCTGCACCATTCTACTCAGACCACTCTCTCAAAGATAATTACTATTTTTTAAAGTTGCCAAATCTACTGGCCTTTTATGCTCCTTGTCACCTTTTACTTCTCTGAAAATTGCAAAATATTTGGTTCTCTTTATTCTTGGCTTCACAGAAAGAATCATTGGCTCCCATCCTACCTAGAATTGTTTCCTTTCTGTTTTCTTTGCTCACTTCTTATCCTCTAGATATCTTAATGTGAGTATTCCTCTAAAGCTATTCTCTGTCAATATTCTCTTCAACTCCACATTATCTCTGTAGTCAGTAGTCAATGGACTTCTATGTAAATAACTCCCAAATTTCTATCTCTCAATTTAAACTAGATTTTGAGCTCCAGGCCCATATCTCTAACTGCTTACAAGATTGTTACATTTAGATGTCCCATTGGCCTATCAAACTTACTATGTATAAAACCAAGCTTATCATCTTTCCCCCCAAATCTGATCTTTTTGATTTCACTATTTTGGCAGTAGAACCAACATTTACCCTGCCTAACAATGTTCAAAACCTTGAGGTTTTCCTTCCATATCCCCCACTTTGTATATCTGATCAGTTGCTAAGTTCTATAGACTTTACCTCTACAACATTTCTTGGATTTCCTTCCTCATCTCTATTCTACCACCATTATAGTACTCCATTCTCCTTTCTGGACTATTAGAATAGCTTCTTAGCAACTCTTAGTGCCTCCTTTCTCTCTTCTCCTATTAACTTAGCCTTCATATTGCTGCTAGAATTTTATGTATTTATATACACATATATGTATGTGTGTATGTGTATATATACACATATGTAAATATGGTTAAACTACTCCTCAAAAAATACCAGTGGTTCCTTGTTTCCTAATGAGTAAATTTCAAATTCCTCTGCCTGGCATTAAGGTACTCCACAGTTTAGGGACACTATCCTACCAGGCCTCTCTGCTCCCATGCCTTGTGTACTCCTATCTTTGTATCTTTATTGATTCTGTATTTAGAATATCCTCTCTGGCCTCTCATGCTTGTTGAATTCTCATCTATCCTCAGAGCCAAATTGAAATGGCATCATTTCCATGAAATCTTCTCTGACCCACTGACCTAAAGTTCCCCTTTCAACCTCATAAAGAACTTTGTGATGCAGTTTCAAATGACCTTATGATGTAATATTGTGTCTTTTAAAATATGTGAATCTTTCCCACTTACTAGACTATAAGCTCCACGTGGTCAAGGTTCGTGCCTTATTTAAAACTGGCAATTTCCCCTACCAGCTAGCAAAGTGGTCTTCACAGCTGATGTTGAATAAATGCTTGTTGAATGAATTACTGAATTGTTAATAAAATTGTATTTTGTATCTAAAAGGATAATTTTTCTCTTTTAAAAATGATATATTCAGAGCAGGTGGTAATTTTATGAAAGTACTTCTATTTCTTAAAATTTTAATTTCCTTGACATTTTGATCTTCTTTTTTTATTTTTATTTTTTTTTTATTTTTAGGCAATTGGGGTTAAGTGACTTGCCCAGGGTCACACAGCTAGTAAGTGTCAAGTGTTTGGTCCGAGGCCAGATTTGAACTCAGGTCGTCCTGACTTCAGGTCCGGTGCTCTTATCCACTGCGCCACCTAGCTGCCCCTTTCCTTGACATTTTGAAGAAAATTTGCTCATGGTTTAAAAATCAGTATCCTAAATAGATGGCTGATTGTGTATGGTTTGATATGATGATGTGCATCTACATGTGAATTATTGGTCTCATTGAATCTCTTTTAGGGCAAAGACGCTCCTTTCACACACTTTGACCCATCCTGTCTTTTCCCTGCTTGCCGGGATTATTGGACTTACCATGGCTCCTTCACCACCCCACCTTGTGAGGAGTGCATTATCTGGATTCTTCTGAAGGAACCAATAACTGTGAGCCCTGACCAGGTAAACTTCAACTCCCTAATAAGAATTTAAGGGCAACTTTCATTTCTTACTTAAAATTTCTTGGTGATTCATTGTTTCACAAAAGCTGGATGACTAACGAGTTGGTATTTTGGCCCAGTTAATCACCTTCAATCTATTTGAATGAAAGAAAGAAAGAAAGAATGAATGAATGAATGAATGAATGAATGAATGAATGAATGAATGAAAAGTATTTATTATGTGCTTACCACTTGCTAAGCTCTGGGGATACCAATAGAAAATTTTAGACACTACTGTTCACATTCAGAGGCCTCCAGGAGAATAGACTATATTGATGCTATTTAAAGGTATTTACATGGATAGAATCCTAGTGCCCAGAATAAGGGAAGTGAGAGTCCACCTGGAAAGCCTTCCCTCCAGATCCCATCTGGAGCATTCTTCTTAGTTCTGGGCACCACATTTTGGGAAGGACGTTGTCAAGGTATATATATCCTGTCCAGAGGGAGACAACCAGAATGGGTGAAGGTATTTGAAACCACATCATATAAGCAACATTAGAAGCAACGGGGCATATTTTATCCAAAGAAAAGGTATGGTAGAGGTGAAGTGATAGCTGCCATTAAGAATATGAAGGGCTCTCATGTCTAAGGTGATTTGGACTCTTTGTGCTTTGCTCCAGTAGGCAAAACTAGGATGAATGGCTGGAACTTATAAAAATGTACATCTCCTTTACACAAGGAAAAGAATCTCATCAATTAGAGCTGTGAATAAGTGGAATAGGCTGCTTTGGGAGGTTATGAGTTCTCCAATACTGAAGGGTCTCAAGGAGAGACTGGATGACCCAACCTATGCTTTGTCAAGGCAGTTGACGTTGGGATTTGTAATTTGCCTAGAATCAGATGAGATAATCTCTGAGGGCTCTGTCATTTGTGAGATACTACAATATAATGATGATGGTGATGATGATGATGATGATGATTTTTTAACACAAGGAATGAAGAACAGGATGGAGTAGGCACTGGATCTATGACTTCATTGGTATAGGGAACTGGTAAGGAAACTCGCTCTACCAACGCAGATGGGCAGCTGCTCTATAATTTAGAGTCTGAGACTTGGCTACGGGCAAATGCAAGGTGGTACCTTACCCAGGCTACATGGCCAGTTTGTATACATATAAGCAATCTAGTCTTCCTTACTCTGACTCTAGCTCTCTATCTATTATAACACATTGATTCCCATCATTACAATTTGTAAATAGCTGAAATAAAGATAGAACTTTGTGGTTTATATTATTTCACATGTTAATTTTTTCAGAAGAATCCTATAAAGTAAATATTATATTCTTATTTTATAGAGAAGGAATCTGAGATGAGAAATCAAATGACTTGCATAGCATCTGGCAGATAGTAGGCACTTAATAAATGTTTATTGTTTGATTGATTGACTTACTTAAGGTCAAACAAATCAATGGCAGGTCCATGCTTCAAACCCGGGCTTTCTGACTACTATACCATGTTTATGGAGGCTTTTTAAATTCCTTGCCTCTGATAAAAAAATAAGTTTTGAAAAAAACATAAAAATATGGACTAATAACACTTAGATGTCTTATTGTTCCTTTGTATGTTCAAAATAATATGAAACTGAAGCCATTTTCCATCATAGAAGTAAAGTGGAAAGAATACTAGGCTTAGAATTAGAAGGTGGATTCAAATTCCATCTTCATCACTTACTAGCTATGTATTTAACTTTAGGCAAGTCACTTAATTTACCTGACCCCAATTTTCTTCTTCTAGAAAATAAGAGGGGCAGCTAGGTGGCACAGTGGATAGAGTGCTGGGCCTGAAGTCAGAAAGACTCATCTTCCTGAGTTTAAATCTGGCCTCAGACACATACTAGTTGTGTGACCCTGGGCAAGTCACTTAACCCTGTTTGCCTCAGTTCCTCATTTGTAAAAGGAACTGGAGAAGGAAGTGGCAAACCACTCCAGTGTCTTTGCCAAGAAAACCCTAAATGGGGTCATGAGGAATTGGACACAATTGAAATGACTGAACAACAACATACAATCATATTGTTGTAAGTATCCAACAAAATAATGTATGAAAAGTGCTTTCAAACTAGAGACAGCTAGGTGGCGGAGTTGACAGAACACTGGACCTGGAGTCAGAATATCTGAATTCAAATCTAGCCTCAGGCATTAGCTCAGCAGTCTTGGACGAGTCATTTAACTTTGGTCTGCCTCAATTTCGACATCTGTAAAATGGGGATAATAATAGCATTTACCTTCCAGGGTTGTTGTGAGGAGAAAATAAAATAATATTTGTAAATCACTCTATAAAAGTTAAAGTGCTACGTAAATACTAGCTATTATTACTAAAAATAAAGTAGAAAGTGGCATGCAGTTGTGAGTTTTTAGTATCATGTCTCATTACTTACACTATTATTTCTATCATCATATCATCATTACCTCCATATATATTGTGCCTCCCCTAGAATCCTCATTCCAAGTTTTATGCAGCTACAAATATCTTGATAAATCAGGGGAGAATATATTTTGGCAGGAGTCCTTGTTTATCTTGTGTTACTGAGCCAAGAGGCTGATCATTCAAGAAAAAAAATGCTTTACGTACCCCCCAAGAAAGATTAGTTATTTAGGACTGAATTGCCCATTCAGATAATGAAAAACACACACAGAGAGAGAGACAGAGACAGAGAGATAGAGAGACAGAGATAGAGAAAGACAAAGACAGAGAGACAGAGACAGAGACAAGGAGAGACAGAGAGAGAGAGTGTTGCTTGAAATGTCCAGATAGTTTCCTAATTCCCTGTCTCATGAGTTGTAACAAAAGTAGGCTCCAGGCCATGTTAACAAGGAATGTGTGGACTCTTGCAGATGGCCAAGCTGCGAAGCCTTTACTTCAGTGCTGAGAATGAGCCTCCTGTGCCCATGGTGGGGAACTGGCGCCCTCCACAGCCTCAGAAGGGCAGAATTGTGAGAGCCTCCTTCAAATAGGGCCATCTTTGAAAGGGCTGGAAAGTGAGGGAATCAAACCCACAATCAATGCTTAGTTAAGTGCGCACCTTCTATCACTGCTCTACACTCAAAGCAGATTTTCTTTTTCCAAGTGTAAAACTCAGCAAAGAAACATCACAAATCTCTGATTGTCACTGCTTAGAGAACGATAAGTTAAAACTTTCAGTCTTTAACTTTAAAATGAAAAAAAAAACGTAAGGTTCATGTTTGATTCTTCGTAACAATTGTCTTTAACAGTAATGAAAGTAACACACCTGGAAATATTTTAAAGAAGAAGAGAAAGGAAAGGAAAAGAGAAGTTGTAATTGATGGCTGGTCAAGCATTTTCTTACCAGCCCTTAACTTTTTTTTTTTCAATTTTACTGTTTCCATACTATGAGTTTCCAGTCTTCACAGAAGTGATGAGTAATCTACCATGTAAGAACAGCAGCATGTGGAGAGCAAATCATCATAAAATGCCAGAGTTAAATTAAATTGGTACCAATTGTAACAATGTTTTGAAGTTTTAAATGAAATAAAAGAGAAACACATATCAGGAGAAAAAATATTAGCAACTACTATAATTGGCATTAGCTTAATTATCAAAACTAACTATCTAAAGAAATGGAAATGCCTGGTTTAACCCCAGGATTATTTGCATTGGTGTTTCTTCTTCATAATGGTGAATGATTTTCTATATAGATTTTCTGGCCCAGCATGAGGGCCATGGAGCTTTCTTCCTCCTACTGTATCTTTGCATGCCTATACACAGCTGACTATAATAGACATCTGGATTCTGTTGGACTTCCTATCTCCTGACTGCACCATACAGGATTGTATGATTGTGCCTGGAAGAATAACAGTGTAACTGAGTGCCAACCCAAATAAAGACTCATTTTAAAAATGATGGTTTCAATTGCCTATTCAATTTAACGAACCATCAAAAAATGATAATGGGAATAAGGTAAAAACTAGACCAGGAAATTCATTTAAATCTCTTTTATAATTGAAGTTCATAGATTACTCCCTTTCTTGTAAATTTGGTTGTTTCCTTTAATTCAACTCACTCCAATTTAACAAATACTTATTAAGTCCCTACTGTGTAGACATTGTGCTAGGTGCTAGGAATGTGAAGGTGGAAACATCCACAAAGATATGCTTCCTCCAAGGAGTTTACAGTCTAAACTGTAATCAAGCAATCAATCATATGCATTTATTGAGCATCCACTTTGTGCAGTCACTATGGGGAAGAACAAAGATAAAGATGAAACAGAGCCTGTCTTCAAGGAGGACGTGTAAATGTAGGAGATTATCTTCTCCCTTAAGGTGATGAATGCTAAAAGTCATTATAATACTAAACACAAGTCTAATAAATACCATTACAAAAGAGTATTTACCAACATTGGTAAACACAAGCTCATTATTCCAAAGCGCATAATTTTCAGAGTAGTTTCAAAGTTTATCAAAGAAGGCAATGATGAAATAGCATGCAAATAAGCAACACCTCTTGAGTAGGTTGTAGATGAGAAGGGTAACCCATGGCTTTACTGCTGTCACCCTGGGGATAGACAGATTTACAAAGCTCCAGAGCTGGTGTAGCTTTCTGACACTATGCCATCAGACCATAGATTTAGAACTGGAAGGGTTGTCTACTCAGCTCAAAGGCTGTCTTCTCCAGCTCCTTCATCACTTTCTCTTTCTTTGGAAGGCCTCACTCTCCTTCCAGTCAATCAGGTTTACAAATTAGGTGTCATCCTCAACTCACCTCTCCACTGATTCTTTCCACCTATACATTTGGTCCATCCCCTTCTCTCAAATTTCAGGGTCATTTCCCTAGGGGGCAGCTAGGTGGCACTGTGGATACAGCACTCTACCTGGAGGAGGCAAAATCTGAGTTCAAATTTGACCTCAGACACTTACTAGCTGTGTGATCCTGGGCAAGTCACTTAACTGATTTACTTTAGTTCCTCATCTAAAAATAAGCTGGAGAAGGAAATGGCAAACCACTCGAGCAACGTTGCCAAGAAAACCCTAAACGGGCTCACAAAGAGTCGGATGTGACTGAAAATGATTGAACAAGAACACCCTACTTCACAGCTTCCTTTTTTCTCACTTCAGCTCTTTCTGTGGTCTTCTAATTGGGCCCCATACCTTTAGTCTCCTCTTCATCTCTAAAACATCCTCTATGTAGTTGCCGAGTGGATATTCCTCATGTAAAGGTCTGACCATACGCACCACAAGAAACTCCAATAGCTTCTAGGGTAAATACACATTTAAAGCTCTTCCCAATCTGGTTCTAGCTTAAATTACAGTTGCTCTCACATACTCTGTGTTCCAGTTATGCTGATCTGTGTGCTGTTACACATGCATAATATGTTTTCTCCCCATCTCTGTGTCTTTCTACAGACTATTTCCATGCGTGAAACCCACTCCATTCCCATCACAGTTCCAAGGATCCCTATGGCTCTTTAAAGCCAAACTCTTATGCCATCCCCTACAGAAGGCTTCTCCTGAGCCTTCCAGTGGCGAGTGTCCTCTGCCCCTACCACCAAATTATTTTATTTTACTTTTTATATATTCTGAACTTATTTGTCCTTAGCCATGTTGTTTTTTTCCAATAAAATGTAAACTTCTTGAGGGCAAGGTCTGTTCTGTTTTTGTGTTCCCTAGGGTCTAGCATAGTGCTCTGTACATAATAGCCAATTAATAAATGCTATTTAAAAATATTTGTTGAATGAGTGAATAAAGCAAAAGCAAGTGAGACATTTGACTGTCTTTCAGAGTATGACGATAACCTGCTTGGTTCAATAGAAGGTTATATTCTTTAGACTTTTAAAAATTTGCATGAGTCAATTGGTCTTACTCCTCCAAAAGTGTATTGTCATAATATCGCTAGAACTTTAATGTCCTCACAGAATAGTGTAACATGCCTTGAAATGCCCTCCCTTTCATCATCAGCTAGTAAGCTGGTAGTTTCATTGCCCCAAGGAATGAGAATGATATTGGGTCAGGAGAGCCCTGAGAGTCCCTGAAGTTCAATCTGGTGATAGATTCCTGTGAGGCTAAAGTCATTTAATAGATTACCTTCCACTTGGGTGAAGTGAAACCAGGTTGGTCAGTGTGAAATTACATGTCTAATTAAATCCCTTGAAATTAGCAGGTGTGGAACCTTCATCATTAGTGCTAACGTGGAAAGCTAATTCTCCTCTTGTGATACTTAGCTCCCAATATTGGTTGTGGGGGAAACAATGAGCATTCAGGGTACTTTAAAAACCATTTGGGTAATTATACTTCTTATTACATAAGCATAGGTGTTTATATCGCCTTTAAAAAAGCAGACATAATTTATATGTGTAGGGAACTCTCTCTACCAAGGCAAATTAGAAACTGTCCTGAAGTTTGTAGTTTTAGCGAGTTACCTGGAGTGACTGAGAAATTAAGAGGTTTTTCCATAGTCACCCAGTAAGTAAGTGTCAGAAGCAAAATTTGAACTAGGGTCTTCCTGACTGAGGTAGACTGTCTATCCATTACAATTGTGTCTTCCCTAGGTTGATTGTTTCCAATCTTGTTTGTACATAATTATTTGTATGTTTTTCCTTCATCAGACTTTGGACTCCTTTGGAGCTGAGATTGTCTTTTGCCTTTTTTCGTATCTCCAACACATAGCATAGTGTCTGGCACATAGTGGATGCTTAATAAATGTTTTTTGACTAACTAACTTTTGCCTCTTTTACAGGGCAGTAAAGGGTTCTAGTGTAAAATAGAAACCATGGAGATCTGGGCTTTTTCTTCAGCAATGGGCCTAATGGATAAGGTACTGACTGGATTGCTAAATCAGGGATAGTGGGTTTGAGTTACAATTGGTATTCACAGCTCATCTAATGTCAGGGGAATTTACTTGCTTTTCCAGAGACACTTAAGTGATAGTTTACATTTTAAAAGTTTAAAAGGTTTTCATGGCAACGATTGACAAGTTAAAGGATATTTAGGGAACACTAACTGCCTATGTATATTATTTTGTGGTGATGTTAACATTGTAGCGACATTATAACAAAACACCTTTGGAGAGAGAAGACAAAATGGCCCATACACATTTAAACTTGGTGCACGGAATACTGGCCTAGCATAGCCCTGGATTCTAGGACTCTTAACATATCAGTTTGGGAAAATTTCATCTCTCCTAGTTAGTGTTCCCAGAGTTTCCTTACACAGAGAGAATCCAGTTCAATTAAACAAACATTTATTAAATATCTACTGTGTTAAATGCTAGGCTCTGGGAAAGAGAAAAAGTTTAGATGAAATAAAGATCCTGCCATTGTAGATTTTAGAGGGAAAAAAATGGTAATCTCTGCCAACCTCAAACAGTTGTTTCCAGGATCAAAAAGAATAATATGCAAAAAGTCTTTACAAAAATTGTAAAATGTTATAGGAAAGTGAATAAAAATAGCTACTACAATAATAGCCAGCATTTATATAGTGTTTTAAGATTTGCAAAGCAATTGACGTGATATCTCATTTAGTCCTCACAACAACCCTGTGAGGTGGGTGCTATTCTTATCCATCTGCAGTTGAGGAAATTGAGGTTTAGAGAGAAGATTACCTGATTTGCCCAGGGTCACACAGCTAGTAAGTGTCTGAGGTGATATTTGAATTCAGGTCTCTTCTTGTCGCCAAGTTTGAAGCTCTATGCAAACATGCCACTTAGCTGCTTTAATGGTATTATGATTATACAGTATCATGGAAAGACATAATGAACAAACAGATTGTGTCTATGGAGCCTCAATATTTATCTTCTTGGACAGCAGAATAATGGTTTGTAGTTATAGGTGATAGTCACAAATGGTTAAAAATTGGTTTGACTCAGAAATTTTGGTTGCAATTCTCCTGAAAGTGTTCTATTTGGACAAAACTGACTGGTCACTGACAGTACTTATCTGTCTGATGTCTAACTTAGCAATCTCCTTGGGTTTTTTTTATCACATACTAGTTAATTTTTTTTTAGCACATATCACTGATATACATGTATATTTATTTATGACATGGTAGAAAGAATGCTGAACTTGGAGTGCCCAGGATATCTATTCAAATCTTATCCCCGGCATTGTGTACCCTTGGGTAAGTCACTTTGACAGTTCAGGTCTTGCTAATTTGTAAAGTGAATATCTTCCCAGGTCTGTGCCTATGATCCTATGACCCAATGCTGTATTTGTACTACTGCATGTATATTTATTGTTATAATGCATAAAATAGAAATTAAAAGGATGAGATCAAGATGAATTTAATATTTAAAAATAATTTTAATGTATTTAATAATAGTACAAAACTGCTCTCACTATTATGGTATTACTAAAATTTTATTAATAATATTTAAAGGTTGGGTAATATATTCCATTGTTTTTTAAAATACTGGTTAAACTATTTGTGATACAGTAATTTGAGTGTGCAGTTCTAAGTTCAATTTCTTTAGATACTTGGTTTTAATGGTTGTCATAACTGAATAAGATAGCACATCAAGATATGTAGAACCAAATGGAAGAAGTCAATTGTTGGCTACATTCAATAAACCACGAGACTTATGTTTAAATGCCAACTACCAACAGCTGTGCAAAAGCTTTTGTTGAAATCTGACTAGTAAATTTCCATCTTCCCCAGATGTCAATTAGTTGTTCCTGGAAACTACTCAGGAGATATTTGTTGCATTTTAATATTTTTTAACGAATTGATTCAAAGTTCATTGAGATATTTTATTTAGAAGAATTTTTAGCAGGTTAGAAAATTAAGTTTCTGCGTTTTAAAAATGTTTTAAAATGAGACGTCTTAAAGTTTTTAAAGTGAGTTTTTAAGTGAGACGTTTTATATTTACTTCATTTTCAGCAACAGAAGCTTAGTTTCTAAATGTCTTATAATTTTGAGGCCTATATAATGTCATCAGCTAATATCTCAAGGAACAATATATACCTAAAGTTTATTGCTAATGATAGTGGCCGTAAATCCGTATTTAAGATAATATTGATCATCTTGGAATTTTATGGCTCGCTTCTTTTTAGATCCTATTAGATCATCACTGTTTTTACCCCATAACATGATAATAAACTTGCACTAGGAGGAGGAGCGGGGTCAGGTCAGTCATCTTATTATTTGATTGTCCTCATGTATTGGTATTATCTTCAATCTGTGTTTTCTTTGTGGGAATTCTTTAACTCCACTTGCTTATGTTATGGGTCATTATAATTTAGTTAAAGCAGGGGTTCTTAATCTGGGGTCCATGAACTTACATTTTTTTGATAACTACATTTGGATACAATTGGTTTCCTTTGTAAGCATATATTTTAGCATTTAAAATCATACATTTTATGCATTTATTCTATGCATTTATAAAACATTATTCTCAGAAGTGGTCCATAGGCTTTGCCAGACTGCTCTAGGGGTCCATCACACAAAAAAAGTTAAGAATCTCTGAATAAAGTATGAGAATATAATCCATATTTTCATTTAAACAGGCACAAGCTAACTATAATGCATAGCAATATGCTGAAAGTGGATGTGAAGGTGCTGCTATCAACTCCTACTGTCAACTTCCACTGGTACTCTCACTTTTCCTTCATAAATGCCTTCCCTACCACATACAGTGCCTCCTCATATGATGTATGGACAAAGTGAAGACGACCAGTGTCAATCCTTACTGAGTTACCAAATGTCTCAGTTACTTAAAATGGCACTAAGAGTTTTGGGAGACCCTGTATAAACTATAAGTAAAGCTCAATTTCTTTTTGAAAAAAATGTCAGTAGAAGTTCTAGTATCTTATTCTTATACTCCTATAGATGATCCTGCATACTGTCTGGGATGTGTGTATCCCACTCTAGAAATTACTGGTTTGAGACCCTGAAAGATCAAGTGATGTGCTCTCAGCTACTGTCAGAACCAGAATTTAAGCCAATGTTATAGGACATGCAGTTTTTTAAGTGAACTCTTCTTACTTCAATTATCTGTAATGTCACTTGTGTGGTGACTCCCTTCCATTTACCTTCCTATCTCATGACCTTTAGCATCTTTCTAGCCTGTCTTCAAGAATTCCTGAGGCTGAAAATCTCAAACCGCGCCCCGCCCCCCCATAATGAGTCCTGGTGCTGAACCTGTTCTCACTTACCTAGACCTTGGACAATAGACATATCCTTGGTCACTGAGTCCATACTTGAAGGCTTTCTAGCTTGGTAGCACCTGCAACAGTTTGCACTTCCCTAACATAGCCTTTGAGAACCAAGAGTCACCTCAACATCTTGATGAGTCATCAATGCAAGACAAATATAATGAAAGGTTGCATGTCACATGTTACATAAAATGGCACAGCTATCTTTTGCACCCAGGGATACACTTGGGATATATACATACTTGGACCCCCCTGAAAGTTACCTCAGATTTGATTCATGTACCCACTCAAAGTCATTGCTCCTGAGCTACCAGTGATGCATTTATTTTGCCAGGTAACCAGAAGACACATGAGTTCAAAGCAAAAGAGACAAACAGAATGGCAAAATTAGTGATGGAAATGTTCCTGCTGTACACATAAGGATATATTTTCCCACATATTACTAAATGTAGGGAAGTTACATGTGGGGCACCCCCTGCTTCTGAGGTGGTATTCCTAATGGAACACTTCTCTGCCTCCAGGGCTGCAACTTGCTTCCTTGAAGAGATACTGAGGTCCTCTGGTGACTTCATGAGGCAATGAACCCATTCCCCCACTTGACTGATGTCTTCTTTGCCGTGCCGCTCTTTCTGCGTGCAGTATCTATGCTGAGCTTTTTTCTGCTGCCATCTTCTGGTCTTTTTATTAAAATGTAGCTGCTAGCATTTCAGCTATTTTAGTGCATAGCTAAAATGGATTATTCATTTGTCTCTCCTTCCACTAATTCCAGACCCCCAAACAGTAGCTCCCAGTTAGCTGACAAAAACACACCTTAGGCAGCATATTCATCATTTTTAAAAACTGAAATATTCTGCTACTATAGGATTCTTTCATTATATATATGTGTATATAATATACACACATATACATACATATATACATACGCACATACATTATACATATATATATATATTTGGTTATGATCAGAATATATTTTTAACTCTTGTTATATTGCTGGTTATAGTCTCTGTTCCTGCAAATCCACATTACAAAACTACAAAGGAAATGGATGAGCATGTAATTAAGACATTCCATTTAACTCACCTCATGATACCTTAGGACCAAGACTAGAAATGGTCTATTGGAACTGGGAGAGTTGGTTGCTTTGCCTCATTTCTCCCAGAAACCAAATGTTGTTCCTTATGTATCATTTGACCAGGATTTAAATATATATATATATTACATATATATTTAAATTTATGATATGTATATATATCAATGAAATATTGAAACATTGAGATAACATGTTGGACAATTATGCATCTTGTAATGAAATGGAAATCTAGCTGGGCCTCAAAATGTTGCAATAGTCTGCAAGTGCCTCAACACAAAGGCTGTAGTGAGAGATTAGATATGAAGAAGAGAAAAACCCAACCAAATAATAAAATCACATTTAAATACAGTTACATTGCATAAGCTGCTAGGTGGCACAGTAGATAGAGCATTGGACTGGGAGAAAAGAAGACTTTAGTTTGAATCCTGCATCAGACAATGACTATCTGTGTGATCCTAGGCAAGTAACCTAAACCCTATCAGCTTCATTTTCCTCATCTATTAAAGGGGAATGATATACTTTAAAGGGTTATTGTGAGGATCAAATGAGTTGACATATGCAAAATATTTTATAAACCTTAAGGCACTATATAATTTTTTTGTAATGATGATTATGTTCAAATTATAAGTAATTGAAAATAGATATTTAATTTTTCTGATAATTATTGGAGAAATAAGTATTAGCCTCCATATCATAATTCTGGACATGGGAGGCAGACAATAAAAATTATCAGAATCTGATGATGGAATGTCTTGTCCAAGGAATATCAGGGAGACCTATTTCACCATATCACAGAATATGTATGGGGAGGGAAGTAAGATGTGAGAAGACTGGAAAGGCAGAAGGGGGTCAGGTTAAAAATCTTTAAAAGTCAGAGGGTTCTATACTTTACCCTGGAGATAATAGAGAGTGAGACTGATATTTGTTGAATGACTCTGTGTGTTTGTGTGTGTATATATGACAGAGAGAGAGGAGGGGGGCAGGGAGAGAGAGAGAGAGAGAGAGAGAGAGAGAGAGAGAGAGAGAGAGAGAGAGAGAGAGAGAGAAATCTGCTTGGTCAAAACTGTTTTTGTGTTTTAGGAACTGAGCTGACAAGTGAATGGAGGATGGACTGGAGTGAAGCAGGGAAACTAACCATCAGACTTTTGCAATATTCCAAGCATGAGGTGATGAGGGTCTGCACCAGTGTGGTGGCAGTGTCGAAGGAGACAAGGTAGTAGAAAAAGGTCATTAGATTTGACAATTAAGAGAAGAATGCTAACCTGTGAGAGTGCCATTTCAGTTGAATGGTGTGCTTGAAAGCCAGATTGAAATGATTTAAGAAGAGAAATTAGAGGAAATTAATGCACTGGTTATAGATGGAAGGAGTTTAGCTACATAATTGAGGAGAGATATAGGATGATAGCAGGTGGGATGGATTATCAGGTGAGAATTTTTTGAGGTTGGGGGAGACATGGGTATGTTTGTAGGCAGCAGGGAAGCAAGGAGTAAACAGGGAGAGATTTAAGATTAGTGAGAGAATGGGGATGATAGAGGGGGCAATCCTCTAGAAAGGGTGAGATGAATGGGATAATTTGTACATGTAGAGGGGTTTGCCTTGGCAAGGATAAAGAGCTAGCTTTTCATTTGACATAGGGTGAAGCAGGTGATAGTGAGTGAAAGCACCTGAGTGACATAAGGAAAAGAGGGAGCTCTTGGTAAATGGCTTCATTTTATTTTTCAGTGAAGCAAGGTCCTCAGCTGAGAGGATGGGGAAGGGGGAGCCATGGGGCATTTAAGGAGAAATGAAAAGTTTTAGAAAAGTTGCTGTGGTGAGTGAGATAGTGGATCGATTGGGGAGGTGTAAAAGAATTGCCTTGCTGTAGCAAGAGCCCACTTGACATTACATAACATATATTTGTGGTGGACCTAATTAGAAGCGTCATGATTTTCTCCAGCTTTGTTTAGCACTACATGAAGAGCAGCAAAGACAGTGAATGGTGGGAGTCATCCAAGTTTGGGGCTTGGCAGGAAAATTTAGCAATAAGATAAGAAGGCAAGGGACCTGAGAAAGTGGACAGAATAGAAGTGAACCGGTTCACCAAAGAGTCAAAGGAAAGTGAGTATAGCCAGAGCAGAGGGAGGAATAGTCTGAGAAAGATCTGAAGGGTGAAGCAATTTGAAGTCATGGTGAAAATGAAGAACCAGGTTAGAGGGAGAAGTGGAATGATACAAGATTATGATCAGATAAAGGAATTCCAGAGTTCATGTACATGGAAATGGAACATTTGTGGGTGATAGCAAGGTCAAGGATATGAATTTTTTAATGTGTGGCTGTGACAGAGTGGAGGAGTAGTCATGGCAAATGAACAAATTGAGGAAGTGGGAGGTTAAAATGTTGAGGGAATATCAACATGTATATTAAAGACCCCTAGAATCAAGCCAGGAGTTGGGGAGAAGAGAAGACCATGAGCCAGATACTGAGCTCATTGAGGAAGGCAAGGGAGGGTCTGGAGGCAGGTAGATAACAGCCATCAGAATCTTGATTGGGTGATAAATATGGACCAAATAAACTTCAAAGGAAGAGAAATTACTGAGTGCTGATGGTTGAAGGAGATCTTGGAAATGGCCATAGAGATCAAGGAATATTCCAGTTCTCCCCACCAAGACCAGTAAGTCAGCATAAGGGGAATAAGAGTGAAAGCTCTGGAAAGGGTGTCCAGGGATGCTGTGTCCTCCCCTGAGAGGAAACTGGGTCTCAATGAGTACAAGAAAATGGAAGGAGTTAGAAAGGAAAAGGTTTATAGTGAAAACAAACTTGTTACTTAGAATAGACTGGAGATGTTTAGCTTGAGGAAGAAAACAGCTTGAAGAGACGTACATATTTGAGGAATTGTCAAGCGTGAGAGTGATTAAATTTGCTAAGCTTGACTCCAAAGAGCAGATCTAGAAATAAGGGGAGTTGCAAAGAGGTAAGTTTAGACTTGATTTTAGGGAAAAAAACTTCTCAACAATTGGTTTCCTCTTCATCAGACACATTCAAACAAATCCTGGACGACCCATTTTTGTATGTACAAGGTGTCACAAGAGTCTTAGTGTAGTTTTAAGCTATTAAAGTTTAAAACTGAATTAAGATTTTTGGGGACACCATTTTAGAGAAGATTATTGGTCAAGTATAATTTTGAACTGGTAAGCCTTTCAGGTCCCACCTGTCACTAGCTGTGCTCTTTAGGGCCAAGCTTAACGGCAAAGTCTGAGATCCTGTGGCCTGGGGAGCAACAGGATGACCTGTGGATAGTTCGGGGAAGATACTGTCAAACACAAATCATGAGAAATAGATAAATGATTTTTGAAAACTTCCCCTGATGTTGCATTTGCAGACTGAGAGAAAGGATGAGATAAGGCTTATTCACTTTTATACGTTGTTTTCACATAGGACAGTAGATGGCAGCAAAATAATTTTGACTTGATTGTTCATAACCTGATACAGTTGAAATCACAGCTCCAAACTAATGAATCCACCTTAATAAAAAACAAACAAAACCCCAAACTTTTAAAACAATATAAATTTATATACATACACATATACATGCAGACAAACATACATAATAAATACAATGTAATTGGTGGAAAGGTGAAGGTATAGAGGAGAGGAACAGGCATCTGGAAAGCTCATAAAAGGCTTCATGTACGAAGTAGTGCCTGAAATGAGTTTTAAAGGAAACAAGATAGAGTCGGTTAATCTATAAAACTTTCCTCAATCCTCCTCAATCTTCGTTTTTTCCCTCTGAGTTTGCCCCAATATCTATTCTGCATGTATCTGTTTTGCACATGGTTGTTTGCATGTTGTTTCACCCATTGGATTTCGAGGTCCTTGAGAGCGGGATCATTTACCTTTCCTTGTTTTGCACAGTACTTCGTACATAGTAAGGAACTAATGAATGCTAGTTGACTGACTGGCTAGTTGTTTGGTATTTTTATCAATGGCTTCAGTGAAGACGTGGATATCCTGCTTGTTAAATATACAGATGATATGATGTTGGGAGGCATGCCAGAATTGGGATCTAAGACGATTTGTACTGATGGGGCAATGTATTAAGACTATTAAGGAAAGGGATAGGGACTGGAACTATGACTTCATAGATGCAGGAAACTCCCAGACAGGGAAATTTCCTTTACCCACGTCAGTTGGCATCTTAGAGTTGCTCAGAGCAGTAAGAGGGTAAGTGACCTGCACAGGATCACATAGCCACCGTGTGTCGTAACGGGGACCTGAACCTAAGTCTTTCTAGAGTTGAAGCTAGCTCTACCCACCACAGTGCACTGCATCTTCAAGTCTAATAAGGTCAGATTTAATAAGGATAAATGTAATGCCATGTACTCAGATAAAAAAAAAATCACCTGTATAAGTATTGCCAAGAGGAAGGCTATTGTGACGTTGGTTAGATCCTCTAGGAGGGTTCGATGGAAGGACGTGGACAAGAATTACAAGGATGAGTAGGCATGGATAAGTTGTGAGCTATTCCTATATCAATAAGATCAGGGATCCAACAAAATAGCGAATTATCACAAGAAACTTCCAAACAATTAGAGCAGAATGAAATATCTCACAACACACTAGGTTACCTGTCACTGTAGGTCTTTAAGTGGAGCCTGGATGGTGACTTGTGGGGCGTGTTGTGACCTCTAGGATTTCAGCTTAGGCCTGAGTTAAAGCAGATGACCTCAAATGTCCTTTCAACTCTGAGGGTCTATGATTGTAGTCATTCTATGTTAAACTGAAATCCTTTTCCTTCCATTCAAACACATGATATTCTATTCCTTACAACTTTTATATGGCGGCTAAATGGCACAGTTTATAGACTGTTGGACTTGGAGTCAGGAAGACCTGAGCTTAAATCCTGCCTCAGATGCTTACTTACTTAATTGTGTGACCCTGGGTAAGTCACAACCTCTGTCTGCCTCAGTTTTCTCACTGAAAATGAAGACAATAATAGTAGCAGCAACTTCTCAGGATTGCTGTGAGGATCAAATAAGAGAATATATATGAAAGTGCTTTGCAAACTTTAAAGCACTCTATAGATGTTAAGCTGTTATCATTATCCCCAAATGGGAAGAAGGTAAAGGCTATTTACATACTTAGTAAGGCCTAATTGTGATAAATCCCAAGTAAACAAATTTCATGGAAGACTTAAAAAAGCAGGAAATGTAGTATAATGGAAGGTATGATGAACATGGAATCAGAGGATATTTCAAGTCTTTTCTTTGCTATTTATTACCTGTAACCTAGGACAAGTCACCTCCTTTCTCTGGGCCTCAGTTTCCTCATCTGTAAAGCAAAGGCATTAGAACAGATAATCTTTAAGATCTCTTCCAGCTCCAAATTCCATGAATATTTTAATAGCTCTTTGCTAAATGTGACATTTATTATGCTACAGTTAAAGTCTTTTTGTGTTGTGGAACCAGCAACAATAGCTGGAGTTGCAGGGGCAGATTTTGGCCTGATATGTGACAAAATGCCTTCACAATGAGAAGTTTCTAAAAGTTGAATGGGCGGGGCTACCTTGGAACATCTTGTGTCCCCATGATAGTAGTTCTTCATATAGGGGTTGGCGAGCTCCTTGTCAGGGATGTTACAGAGAAAATTCTTCTACAGGTGAAGAGGAGAAGACCTTCAAGGTTCTTTTTTTTTTTTTTTTTTTGGTGAGGCAATCGGGGTTAAGTGACTTGCCCAAGGTCACATAGCTAGTACGTGTCAAGCGTTTGGTCTGAGGCCCGATTGGAACTCAGGTCTTCCTGACATCAGGGCCGGTGCTCTATCCACTGCACCACCTAGCTGCCCAAATGAACTATTTTATTCAGCTTTTTCTTTTTTTTTTATTTTTAGGCAATTGGGGTTAAGTGACTTGCCCAGGGTCACACAGCTAGTAAATGTCAAATGTTTGGTCTAAGCTTGGATTTGAACTCAGGTCCTCCTGACTTCAGGGCTGGTGCGCTATCCACTGCACCACCTAGCTGCCCCGAGGGTTCTTTCTAACTCTGAAGGCCAGAATTCTCTCTTCTTAAATCCAACATATACACAGAATCTCACTGTTCTTTAAGCTCAAATGAAATGGGAGCTGTCGTTCAATAGGATAGATAAGTGCTATAGAACTTTATTTGGATGGAAAGCATATGTCATAACACCCGTCACTATTGGAGGAAGTATACCTCAGCCAAGCATTCACAAAATGGGTAAATTAAGGAGGAAAGGTAAGGGGACTATAAATACTCATGTTTTATTGGCTCCTAATTATTATCATGGCAAAATCATTGGGATCTCTTTCTATGTGAAATGGAAAATCTATTCTAATAGTAAACTCAGTGATGCAGAAGGTTTCCTGTCATGAGACTAGTTTCGAACTTGACTGGAGCTGTCATGAGATCATACACTTGAATGAGATAGGGAAGAATGGGCAGAGGATAAGAGAGCCATTTGACATACAGGCAACTCTGTGTGTCAGACAGCCCTGCTCAAGTTTTCCAAAGGAAGGGAAGTGACCCAGTTTAAAAGTCAGGAGGTAAGCAAAGAACAAGAACATAGATTTAGAATTAGAAGGGACTTTAGAAGTATAGAGGGAATCTCCTGCTACCTTTTCATTTTGCAAATGAGGAAACTGTGGCCCAGAAAGAATGAATTAGAATATAAGCTTCTTGAGGGCAGAGACTGTCTTGCTTTCATATTTGTGTCTCTAGAGTTTAGCAGAGGACTTGGCACAGAGAAAATACTTAATACTTTTTCACGTATTTGTTCATGAAAGACTGATTCCAGATTACACAAGTAGTGTCATAGGCAGCTTGGCCAAACAGATAGGACACTAGAATTGGGGTCAGGAAGACATGAGTTCAAGTCCTGCCCCAGGTACTTACTAGGTGATCTCAGGCAAGTCACTACTCTGTGTTTCATTTTCCTCATCTGTAAAATGAATAGGTTTCAATAGATAACTTCTAAGGTTATTTCTTACTCTAAATCTATGCTCCTGTTCTTTCTTTCAAACTAGATCATGTCCCTTCCTTTTGGAAAACTTGAATCCCATCTATATGTACAAGGATACCTCATATACACATTTGCATTTGTTTCAAATGACTCTTCTCCTTTGCCCATTCTGACTTATCTATGGGCCATCACTAGTTGTCTTGATTTATGTCTTGCCACTGGACTCCAATGCCTCTGGAGGACAGAAGGAGGCTGATGACTTTGAGCAGTTCTTGCCTCACTTAAATATAATTCACTTGCAAGTCAAGACATTACCCTCCCAATGTCATTGGCCCTCTTCGAGAACAAAGGATGAACAACAATCTTCCGACTTATCTCATTCAAAATCTAACTTGATGGACTTGATAGCCTCTTCCATCTCCAAACTTATGACTCCATGAACCCAGGTCCTCTGAAGCTACATCCAGTCTTCTTTCCACTCCACTCCAGTAGGCTTCTAATCCTAGAACCTGCAGGATTTTGGCCATTCACATGGCATGACCAAGTGTTGACTTCAAAGGACAGTCACAAGAGACCAAAGTTTCACCAGAGCAGTACATGATGGTGAAGCAAAACCCAATTTTAGCCAGGAAAGAGAGTAAATATGGACCCAGATTCTCACTGGTATCAAACTCAATGTTCAGGGAGATCCATTCAGGCCATTAAGCTTTGATATACTTTGTACCAACATGCCCATAAATTTCTTTACTGTTCATTGGAGTTTGGATGCATTCAAGGGCATTTGTTCAAGTGCAATTGCTCCCTTAAGGACACCTTGGTGCCTAAGAAATTAGAAGACAAATAAATGTTGGAAAATAACATGAATCAGCAGTACCTGAACTTAATGAGCTCTGCTCCTGACTTTGTCACTAAGGAACTCTATGGTACTTTGCAAATCACTTATCCTCTCTGGGTATTTCTTTATCTATGTAATGACAAAGTAGAGCTAGAAGACCACTATGGTCCCTTCGAGATCTAAAACCTATGTGTACCAATATGTACCAACCTTGGGTAAGTATGTGTGACTTTGGGCAAGTTACTCTTAGGGTGTTGGTTTCACCTATTGTAAAGTAGTAAATCACAATTCAGGTTGGTAGAACACTCAAAAGTTCGCAATAGATTGAAAAAAAATGCAAAACCAACAATCGAGACCTTGAAAAAAAATCCTTAAGTCCTTAGAACAGTTCAACAGGCCTCGGGAAAGCTTGTGACTTCCTGATAGGCTATCAAAACTATAACTGTTGAGACAGTAGAGGAATCCCCCTTATTTAGTACCTGGAAGAGGTTGCTTAGACTTGAAGAGTTACTATGGGAAGGGCAATATCCCTTTAAACAAGAAGTAAAATGGATGATGTACAGGCGTCAGAAGCTAGCTCAACCAGGACGCCTCAGAGATGGGCGTAGGTATGGATGTGGCAGTGAAGGGGAGTCCACCAAAGTTCTGAAACTTCTCATATTCAGCCAGCCAGATATGAGTCTACCTGTTGAAACTTAGCAAAGCCGGGATTGGAAGGGGCAAAAACAGATAATGGAAAAAGGAAATCCTTTTAGTTATAAAAAGAAACATTTTACACTTCTGAAAGGGGGAGAAAGGGAAGGGCTCAGATAGCTCAATTATTGGTGAAAAAGTGAGTGAGATTTAGGACTTACCTCTAGGGCATAGACTATGTTGATAGTTTTGTTCCTAACCACTCATCTATATAAAATCCGCAAGCTGGGGAAGGTTACTGGTTGTATTAAGGAATTATCATGATAAGCAAAGGTAGAGTTGTATACTGAATGAACGGGGTCAGAAATCAGGGAGGATTGTTGAACAAGAGGGTTTGGACTTCTTTCTAGTCCTGCTTGGAGGTGACAAATGTCAGAGCTAATCCTGAGCTAAGGGTCATTCCCCTCGATGAAAGAGCATAGTGATCAGTCAGTCAATGAACATTTATTAAAAGCACCTATTATGTGCCTGGAAGCGTGCTATGTACTGGAGATACAAAGAAGGATAAAGGACAGTCCCTGCTGTCTAGGTGTTCACAGTATAATGGGGGAAACAACATTCAAGCAACTGTGTACAAACAAGCTATATAAAGGATAAATTAAAAAATGATTAGCAGAGGGAAGGCATGAGAATAAAAAAGGATCAGGAAGGTAGAAGGTAGGATTTAGCTGGGATTTTAAGGAAGCCAAGACATCCAGGATTCCTTGAGATAAGGAGGGAGAGCATTTCAGGCATTGTAAGATCCAGTTCCTGTAAGGTATAAGAAGACTGGAGAGGTAGTGGGGGCAGGCTTGAACATCAAATAGAGGTTTTGTATTTGATCCTGTGGGTGACAGGATGTACTTATTGAGTAGGGGTTTGTAACATGGTCAGACCTGTGCTTTAGGAAGATCGTTTTGGTCTGGAGTGAGGAGACCCTTGTGGCAGGGAGATTAACCAGTGGGCTACCTCAATAGTCCAGACATGAGGTGATGAGAGCTTGAACCATCACTGCACTAATGGGTGGCAGTGTCAGAGGAGAAAGCGATCATATTCCAAAGATGTCTTTAAGGTAAAATAGGCAGGCCTTGACAACAGATCAAATACGGGGAGTGGAGAGAAAGGGAAGAGTCAAGGATTACACCTAGGTTGTGGCCCTGGGTGAAGAGAAGGCTGAAGGTACCATCAATAGAAATGGGGAAATTAGGAAGAGGGGGGTGTTTGGGGGAGAAGATAATGAGTAAAGTTTTGGACATGTTGCGTTTAAGACATCCAATAGGTAGTTGGGAGATGTGACATTGAAGGTCAGCAGAGAGAATACAGTTAAATAAGTAAGTTTTGGAAGCATCAACATAGAGATGTAGATGATGGATGGGGTGGGAGGGAAGCTGGTTTTACAGCTTAACTCAGTTCCTACATGACATAATAATTGCTTTAAACTCCAAGTCCCACCCTCAGCCCAGATCCTAGGACTGACAGTCTGGCTTCTAAGGGCTTTCTTGCTGGGCTGGCAGCAAATTTGGCTTTGATTTCCCTGCTGGGCTTCAAGGTCTCATAGCTTGAACTTCTGGGTTTAATGATTCTACTGCCTGAAATGGACAAACAAAAGAAACCAAAATCCCAAGCCCAATTCTTGATCCCACAGGGCCACAGAAGTACCCCAGATGAAAAGAGCATTGTAACACTACAGCTGAAGTTAGCATAAAATTACTCAGCTGAACCAGTGGTTAATTTGGTGAAAGACTTCAGTGGCACATCAAAGACTGAGTTCAGGGAGTCCAGTGGGTTGACTGATCCAGAAGAGATGTCACATATTGAGAAGAACTCAGTTGCTGAGCAACCCGCCTTTCTCAGCCTGGGAAGCAACAGCCGCATGGCCAAAAAATCTTCCTGGTCTAGTCCATCAGCAGCTGCCCAGAGGAAAAGCAGTGCTGAGTTTCCTCACTGCAGAAGTTGAGTCCAATGAGGAACCAGTTCAGGAACCAAGAGACCTGAATGACCCAGCCTAGCAGAGTTTTGACCCAGTCAGTCACGATTTGGCAGCCTATGAAAAGCAGCCCCAATTGAGCTTCATGTCCAGCAGAGACGGTATGCACTAAAAGGAGCCAGCCCATTTGAACAGCACTATGAAGCATCTATCTCCAAAGCCATCCTTATAAGGATCCCTTCTCCCCACTGAGAAAGAAAAGACACCAAGGCTCTGCATTTCAGTCCCTCGCTATATTATACTATAAGTGTTTATCTGCTCTTCCCTCAGTGGATACTGTCGGTATGTGTAAAAGAAGATGCCCAAGGTTTTGGGGAGAAATGATTTGTAACTACTATTCTTGCCTTTCTAAAAGACATTTGCAACTATTGCTAAGCCATTTGAGTAAATGCCTTTCTAAAAAACTGAGTTTACTTATTGATTGTTAAAGAGAACTACACCAATGGGCATCTTTCTGCTACATAATAGGAGGATAGTAACCCACAGTGTTATTTTAAAATCCTAAATGTAATAGTAGGTATCCCTCTGAGGACTCAAACTGCCAGTGCCAGAGCTCTCCAGGGAGTAAATGTTAATGAATCAATCAAACTATCTATCAACAAGCATTTGTTAAGTGACTATGCTATTCTAGGCATTTTGCTAAACACTGGCAATATGAAGAAAAAGTGAAAAAGTCTTCCTCTTAAGGAGTTTACATTCTAATGGGAGACACTACATGGGCGGTATAAAAACATACAAAATATCTTCCAAATGAATATAAGATAATTTTGGGTGTAAGATAAGAACAGTTGAGGGGATCAGGAAAGGCTTCATATGGAAGGTGACTTTGCAGGAAACCAGGTATATCAAGCATCTCATCTTGAGATGAGTAACAAATGAATCATTCACTTATCTAGGGGGATCCCCTCTTAGAAATATTCATTGGTTCCCTGGTGGCCAACCCTGTACTGGTAACATTTTGTGAATTTTGATTATCCAGTGCTTGGCTGACAGACATAAAATCCAGCACTAGAAACCTACTTGCAGCCTTCCCAGCTTGTCTTTGTGCTCTACTGGCTTAGCCTTCAGGGTTTACACTCCACGTCACAGGAATGCATTTGAGGGATATTAGTATTATTTTTTAAAATCCATAGTTCCAAAAATGATTTGAAAAGAGAGAGAGCCCTGTACTAGAGAAGAAAATTCTATTGTCAACACTACCTTTCATTTATCAACATATAAACTTATGTAGTAGAAACTTGTCAATGATCTTGGGTCTTTAGGCTATGTGAATGAATAGTCAATCTGGATAATTCAGTTCTTTCCTTTATTACTTTAATCTCATCTTCATTTTCAATAGCAGTCTCATTATCTTAATTCTTTTTTAGCCTGCTTGTGCATTTGCAAAATAGGGATAATAACAGCATCTACCTTGAAAAGTTCTTGTGGGATTCAGATAAGATAATGTGCTTGTAATGTGTATATAATTGTACATATGATATGCTTTGAAAACTTTTAAGTACTCTATTAATGTCAGCTTTTAATATATTCTGCATAATTCAATAAAAAAATTCATCAGTCTCTCTTTGTCCCTGTTTTTCTAGCTGTCTCTGTCTCTCTCCCCACTCTCCCTTCAACTGCAATTATCTGGAACTGAACTTAGACAGGAGATAAGAGTTATTTGAAAAACATCCACAGGGTGTTTCACTAGGGGATAGTGAGTACTTCAAAAGTTAAATTGAGGTTTTATTTGGGTGAGGAATTTCATGGCAATTTATAAAAACTGAACATGAAAATTTCCAGTTCCTGACTGCTGATATTGTCCTTTCAAATTATATTTTTAAAGATTATTTTGTCAGGAAGAGTTATCATTTTTCCCCTCTAATTTGTTTGTTCTAACAAAAGTCTTGTCGTTATGTTGGGGAGGTACAAGAAGTCTCTTAACAGCTTAATTGATATGAAACATTGATTAGGCCTTCTGAGGGATGGAGAGTTCCAGAGGAATTATGAAATAACCACTCAGTTTACAGGAGGATGTTTGCAAAAAGAGGCTCCTGGCTTGAGCTGGACAAAGAGCATGTTGGATAGTTGATAATTAAATTTAAAGAAATGCATGCAGTCTGATAATAGAATTAATTTTTGATCCCTGCTCAAAATGTTTGCATGTTGATAACTGAGCAGCAACAAAAATAAGACAAGGATTAGTTGTACCAAAGAGACAGAAAGAAAAGAAATATTTCAATACATAATCCAAGAGAAATTGTGCAAGACCTTGGCTCTGCCTGCTGAAGGTGAGAGGTTATCGAATTCGAGCACGATACCTAACACAACATGGATATTTAAAATATGTTAAATGTTTATTCAAAGGCAGGAAAGGAGGAACAGGAAACAGAAAAAGTTTAAACTGCTGTTTAGAACATGAGAATTACATCTGTGCTCTCACTGTCTCAGCTACAGGTAGCATTAGCTAAGGTAGGTAGACCAGTGAGTTACAAGGGTAAGGTCATAGGCTACAGCTCCATAAGGCTCAATTAGATTTGATTTAATCAGGTCACTCAATGAGCATTTATTAAACATCTCTGATGCTAAGTGCTGGTAATAAAAAGTCAGAAATGAAAATAGGCCCTGTCCTTAAAGGGTTTATAGTCTGTTGGGAAGAAATGTATGCAGATAAATAAGAATAAAGTAATGGAGGGGGAAAAGAGTAGACCATAAACCTAGTTTTCATAATTTTTATAAGCTATTCTACAGATGGATGTGAATACAGCTGGATCAGCACAAACTTTTTACTTTTTAAAAAAGGATAAATAGGGGCAGCTAGGTGGCGCAGTGGATAGAGCACCGGCTCTGGATTCAGGAGGACCTGAGTTCAAATCCGGCCTCAGACACATAACACTTCCTAGCTGTGTGACCCTGGACAAGTCCCTTAACCCCCATTGTCCAATCAAAAAAATTTTAAAAAAAGGATAAATAAAAACATTAGAGCCACTATTGATGTATTAGTGGTTTCAAGCACAGTTCTGCCAGGACCTATATATTTTGAATATAACTTTCAGCATGAGTCTCCTCATAGGGGCAAATTGGCAAGAAATCAAAAGATATTGGATTTTAGATATGAGAGTTAATTTCTTAGTGCTCATTCCCATTAAAATTAGGTATTCTATCTGACCATTCACCTAACAAATAAATAAGTAAATAAATATCCATTGACTGTGAATGACACCATCTGGGGGTTTACAAAAAAGGAAGAAAACTTGATCCTTGTACTCAGATTTGTGGTGTGATAGGAGAACTATTGACAGAGCGGTTGTGGATTCTCTTTCTATTCACTCAGATTACACTCTTTCTCCATGGGTCTTGGTTTCTCCTCTGTAAAATGGGAGGAGTGGACTAAATCACCTCTGAGTTTCTCTCCATCTCTACATCTATGATCCCATGATCTTTTCAACTCAGTAGACAGGCTTTCAAAGGTGGTAAGATTTAAAAAAAATCATCATATTGCAACCAAGTTCACGATGACTTAGCTTGGGTGGTCCTTGGATAACAAACATTTAGTCTGTCCCTGGGTCTGGGCTTGAATCTCTTTGAACTTGATAGGACCTGACAGGTTTTGTGCTTTGCTGCAAAAGCCTTTGAGAGCTCTTGATCAAGCCTAGGCTACAATGAAGCATCAGAGCATGATGTTATAAGACATAAGAGCAAGAGAGATAGAAACAAAGTGTTAAAGGTACTAAAAATATTTTTTTCAATTACATGTAAAAACAATTTTTAACCTTTTTTTTTTTAACAATTGTGAGCTCCAAATTCTCTCCTACACTCCCTCCTCTCGTCCCTCACTGAGAAGGCAGGCAAGCAGTTTGATAAGTTATATATGTTCAGTCGTCCAAACCATAGGGGTACATTTGATGAGGTCAGTAAAAAAGGGAAAAAAATTGCCATTAAAAACTGTATTGGTCCCATGATTAAAAATAATACTTTCCCTTTTTCTTGGGGAGGTGCTAAATTTTGTCTTAATGAAATACACTAACCCACCCTCTCCCCAAAAACCCTTAAAACATATAACTATATAAAAATAACCATGAGTGGTTGGACATGCAAATGTTCACTTTTATTATTTACAATTTGTTAAAAGAAAAGAAGGCTGTGTATTTTAATCTTAACAAAGTAGTTCCATAGGTCAGTCAGTCAATAAACATTTATTACATGCTTACTATACATGCCAGGCACTGTGCTAAGCACTAGGGATACAAAGAAAGGCAAAAGACAGTCCTTGTCCTCCAGGGGCCCACAATTTAATGAAGGATTAGAAACCATTGACATTCATTGCACTAAACCCAAGGTCTGATGTCTTTGATGTTGTCTTCACTTAGCACTGGATGTTGTCATAAGATATGGGGCTCAATTGTAGCTCTTCCACTGTATACCCTAGACAAGTCATTTAGCCCCTCTGGGTAACAGTTTCCTGTAAAATAAAAGAACTGGATGCAGACATGTGCTGAAACCAACTTGAACCTGTCTGAGCTGATTGTCATATTTTCATCATTAGCATGTATGCCTCAGAAATCAGCAAATGCTACAAATTAGGGTTTGATTTATTATTTTGCTGATTTCCTAGACCAATGGTGTCAAATTCAAATGGGCCATTAAACTCTACATAAGCATCCCGCTGCCACATGTTGACTTAGAAAATTAGCTATTAACATTAGCTTTGTTTTGTTGTATTAAAAGTGATGGAAAAAATGTTAATAATGCAGATTAAACTAAAATGTGTTATTCATACCTCTCTTTTTTCCTGAGGAAGAGTTGTTAAACATTTACTAGCACACTCTCGGTTGGATGATCACCAGGTCTTTTCTAACTCTTTATCATATTATCTACATAACTGTGTTATGTTGTTGTTCAGTTGTGTTTGACTCTTTGTGACCTCATTTTGGGATTTTCTTGACAGAGATACTGGAGTGGTTTGCCATTTCCTTCTCCAGCTCATTTTATAGATGAGGAAACCAAGGCAGGCAGAGTTAAGTGACTTGCCCAGGGTCACACAGCTAGTAAGTGCCTGAGGTCAGATTTGAACTCAGGAATTCCAGGCCCAGCACTCTATCCACTGCTCCACCTAGTTGCTCATTACATAATTGTACCCAGCTCCTATTTTTTTCTTTTAACCATAATATTACTAAAAGTAACATGAGTTCAGTACTTCAAAAAGATGGGTTGGAGTCCGTGAACACAAATTTCAACCCATTCACACCTTAATAGACAGTCTTCATGAGGTGCTAGGACCAGAAAATTAATCACCCTGTAGCCAAACTTTTGCTGGTGAGCCTGAAATTCAGCTAGCCTGTTCCTTAGAATACAATCGGCACTAAGTCGCTCCTCAGCCTACCTGGCCCTGCTTTAGCCTTTGAAATCCAGAAGTAGCCGTGTGACCCTGGGCAAATCACTTAAACCTTTTTGCTTTAGTTCCTTATCTATAAAACGAGCTGGAGAAAGAAATGGCAAATCAGTACCTTTGCCAAGAAAACCCCAAAGGGGTCATGGAGAGTCAGACATGACTAAAAATGACTATACAACATTTACCTTTCAGGACAAAATGATTGCTGCTCTTTGTTTGTGGCACTGATGATCTTTGGCTCTTCTTGGTTCAGTTAGACAATCAAATCCATACATGGTGTGACAGATTTTTCTATAATGACCATAATTCTTTAAACAATTAACTTGATCTTTGCAAGTCAACATTTTCCCCTCACATAAGCATTCTGATTAACACAATTGTAGCATAACAAGCATTTTATTTTGTAAGGAATTATTTTTGGAAACATGTATGAAAGTCCATCCGGAAAGCTGTGCCTCCTCTTCTTTACCTGCTGGATTCTGACCCATCTTTAGAGTCTAACTCCAGTGCCTCCCTCCAGGAAGTCTTCCTTGATTACTCAGCTGATACAGAGCACTTCGCTTTGCACCAGTCTGATGGAATTATAGGATCATAGATGCAGAGCTAGACAGCACCTTAAAAATCGTCTGATCCAACCCCTTATCTTTACAGATGAGGAGAATGAGGCCCGAGAGTTGAATTAACTTGCCTGACATTGCACAGGTTTCTAGAGTCACCACAGTTAATAGCATCAGTGAGTTTTGAACCCTGTTTTTTTACTTCATATCTAGGATGCATCCTGCCACACTATTCTATTCACTATATAATATTGCATAAAGAAATTAAATCAGGTCCTTGTGAATCTCCAGTAAAGTATTCTGATAAAAAAAATGCTCATGTGGGGATTCTAAATTCAAAATAAATTCATAACAAAATTTAGGAAATGATAATGTTAAAAAATCCTAATGCAGTTAAGTGGCACAGTAGATAGAGTGCCCTGCCTGAAGTTAGGAAGACACACCTTCCTGAACTCAAAAACAGCCTCAGACACTTCCTAGCTGTGAGATCCTGACCAAGACACTTAACCCTATTTGCCTCAGTTTCCTCATCTGTAAAACTAACTGGAAAAGGAAATGGAAAACAGCTCCAGTATCTTTGTCAAGATAACCCTAAATGAAGTCTCCAAGAGTTGGACGCAACTGAAAATGGCTGTTGTTTTTAAACTGCTATATTTAACCAACTGGGGCCGCTAGGTGGAGCAGTGGATATCTTCCTGAGTTTAAATCTGGCCTCAGACACTAGCTGTGTGATTCTGGGCAAGTCACTTAACCCTTTTTAGCTCAATTTCTCACCTGTATAATGATCTGGAGAAGAAAATGGCAAACCACTCCAGTATCTTTGCCAAGAAAACTCCAAATGGGGTTATGAAGAGTTGGATGTAACTGAAAAACAACTGAACAAAATTTAACCAGCTAAGCTAGCTCATCTCAAAAGTATTTCTTTTCTTTTCTTTCTTTTTTTTTTTTTTTGGAGAGGCAATTGGGGTTAAGTTACTGGCCCAGAGTCACACATCTAGTAAGTGTTATATGTTTGAGGCCGGATTTGAACTCAGGTCCTCCTGACTCCAGGGCCAGTATTCTATCCACTGTGCCACCTAACTGCCCCTCAAAAGTCTTTATTGATAAAACTAGAAGAGAGACAACTAAAAGATGTAAAAGAGAATAGATGGGTTAGTAATTCTGTACTCATTAGCAATAATGGTGTATCTACCACATTTGGGCTGTACCACCTCTATACCCTCCTCCGTGTCTAATGCACTAGTGAAGGAAACAGCAGAGGCAGTAAGAAGGGATAGTCAGGCATAGTGGATGGATCAGACTGAATACATAGAATTGAAATCTGTCCTGTAGATTGCATAGTTACAAATGCACTGAAGGATTTATTTTCAAGATATCTTAAGAGGAGAAGATTCAGGAAATGGTAAAAATAATTAATGTTACACGTTCATTAAAGCATGAAAACAGAGTAGTTATACTTTCACAAGTGATTTTCTGCAATAGATCACATCTTCACTGCTATATACCTGACTGAAAAGTACGGAGATTATAAGATACCACTGTATTTATTATTTCTTGATTTTTAAAAAAAATTTGCTAGAGTAAAAATTAAGTGTTAAAGTCTACTAAAAATATATCTCTTACACATATTAAAATATACAAAATTCTGTAATAGATGTGACTGTAGGTTAATGCTGAGCATTAATATCAAGTGAGACATAAAGGTAGGGAGACATATGTTCACTTAGGGTGTTTGCTAGTGCCATGGTACAGATGGTGAGGATCTCCAGACACTTATATTTGTAAATTGTACTAGTTGCATTGAGCTTCAGAATACTACAAAACCTCCTCGAGGAAATCCTCTGTCATTGAAAGAGATTAGTCTAATTACACACATTGAAAAAACAAAGTAGAAGAAAAATGCATATTAAGCAGATTATTACATGCAGTTGGACAGTCAACCCACTGAGTCATAAGTACATGTCTATCAATGTCTTAGACAAATGCTACCAATGGACGATGCTCCAGGCCCAGAACTGACTAAGAGGAAGAGTGAGCGGGTTAGATTGCCTTTGGTAAACTGCATGTTACTTTGATTCCAAGCTGCTTTTGATGCAAAATCAATGCAAAAAACTCAATATGATCTTAGAGACTTTATATGGCTACAAATCATGAAACACAATAATCTCAGAATTAAAATTGAAAGGTGTCAATGGGACAAAATGAAATGGAAAAGTTTGTTGTGGGTATAAATATACTGTATCATATCATGAGTAATTATTTGAATGGAGAAATTATATTAAAGACATCATTAAGGATATATACGACTAGAAAAGGGGGATGGTTAGCTATGAACGGAGTCATTCAATTAATACACATTTATTAATTATCTACTATGTTCCAGGTGCCAGGAGAGATAATGGCTGGGCAGTCCAAGTACTGTCTTGTTGCCTGTACAGCAGTGTGATGTAGCACATTGAATAGGCTGCTGGACTTGGAGCCAAGATGACCCCAGTTAAGATTCTCCTTCTGACATTTATTATTGATCAATCAGTAAACATTTATTAAGCACCTAATACATCCCAGACTGTTCCAAGCACTGTGTTTACTAGCTGTGTGACTCTAAGCAAGTCACTTAAACTCCTTTAGCCTCAGTTTCCTCATTTGGAAAATTAGGGGGCTAGACTAAACTTCTGAAGTCTCATCCAGTGCTGTATTTGTGAACCTATGAATAAACAAACCCATCCAAAGGCAGGTGCTTGGATTTTTTTTTATATAGTATAGAAGCATATCTTAGTAGGAACTATTATTCCCCCTACCTCCCAACAAGCCCTTTCTCTCTATCTCTCTGCTTCTGCCAGAGATATTGCCATTCTATTAGTTACGCTAGGAGAAAATATGACCAGAAAACTCCAAAAGAGAAGGCACCCTGTGAGTTTTTCATTTAATAGAACATTTTGTGCCATGAATGTCCAAAAGAATTGGTTGAGGAGACAGGACTACCTCCAGATTTTAACCCTGGCATCACAATATCTGGTTTTTTTTTCCTTCTTCCCCCCACTTGTGTCCTTTCAGTGCAATTCTTGTTTTGTTGGTCAGGGAAAACTACTTTGCTGTAATATATAGATCTCTCAGGTTACAAGCTCAATAAAGATTAGATAAAGTGCAGGTATATAGTCTTGTTATATAATAGTATCTAGCTATTACTCATGTTCTTTAATGGACTGTTGCAGGATTCACACCCATATTTATCAGCTCATGTTGGGGGGAAGCCATATCCTAATCCCTTTCTCATATAAAGTATTTAAATTATCCTAGAATCTTGATTGGATCAAGGGACTAAAGCTTCAGACTGTTGCCATCACTTCCTGGTGAGAAAAAACATGAGTTGCTCCCGGCACTTGCTGGTGTTGGTTGGTGAAAATGATGGGCAACCCAGCCAAGTGAATTTCAGTTAGTTTGAATGTTCTTTTGAATATCCTACTCTTGCTATAGTTAAATAAGTCTCCTTTTGTTAAGTATTGAATGACCTAGAAGTATCTCGTTGTGTTCTACTTTCCAATATAAAATACCAGGGGACTGATCTGAGTTAGGTTTAGTCCAGAACATCATCCCTTTCTCTAGTTTGAAACCCCGGGTTACTCACCTTTACTGTTGGTCACCCGCTTCTATTCCAAGTAAAAACTTTCTTTACAAGTAGTTAAAACTCTGACTGGACTTTTCCTTACTCTTTGATATCCCTTGCCTACCATCCTGGCACTAGGTTTTCTCTTTCTTGGTCACAGAGCAGATAGTCAACTTTCCTCAGTGGATTCTTCTCTTGTATTCACTATTGTGACTGCTCCGTGGCACGATGAATAGAGCTCTGGGTCTGGAGTCAATAAAAACTGAGTTCAAATTCAAGCTCAGACATTTCCTAAATGAGTGACCTTGGGCAATTCTGCTTCTCTCAGTTTCCTCAACTGGGGATAATAATAGCAACTACATCCCAGGGTTGTTATGAGGAGCAAATGAGATAATATACAAATGCCAGCTATTATTATTATTGTTATTATTTCAAGATCTCCCAAATAATAAATGGCAGAGCCTGGATTTGAACCCAGGTCCTCACTCTCATACATACATACATATATACATATATATATATACTCTTTTCCACTTAACTTCCTGACATCTGATCACATTCTTCTGTGATAGATTTGATGTCTCTTTATTGCTCCTTTCTTCCTCAATTTACATTTCTTGAAAATGTCTTAAATTTTTCACTTCAAATTCTTCTATCTACCCTAGGTCAAAGATCCCAGGGTAGAATCTACAGATGGAAGGTATTTTGGGGGTACTGGCACATTTGTTATGTAGTCATCTTTCTGCATGGTAAACAATTCTCACTTACTATAGAATACTTTCATGTCTAATACCTAATAAATGTCATGATTGCTCATGCTGCATTAGTTGAATTTACTCTAAAAACATAAATCATCTTGGGTAGGGAGACTTTCCCTCCACACACTGGCAATACTGAAACAATCTTTACCTCATCCACCTTCTTGTATAACCAAATGCATCATGGTATGATTGGGAAAGTCATTTCTAAAACCCTCTAGAATGGGAGTAAAGAGAACTAAACTGCTCTGCACTTATGTTTCCTGATTGGAAACATAAACTGGTTGGAAGAAATGTTCTCTGGAGTCCTTTCTAACTTTAAGCTATTTTACAGTGTTCCTCCTTTTCTTCCTTTAAAAAATATCTATTTTACATAGTTGGTTTACCAATCAACTACATTTTTACATATATTTTTATATACCTTACTTACGTACTCAATTCTTCTAGTTTCACCTGTATCTACAAATGCTCTTCAAACGATCTTGTAAATGTTTTCCTGACATTTTTTTAACTGATTTGTAATATTATTGATAATCTTCCCTTCCCCCATAATATTTTGCAGATAGTTTATACACTTATGTGTATTTATCCTTGGCAAAAGCTGCGTCAAGGTGAGACAGTTAATTGTTCCTTCACAAAATGATGTTATTTGTTGAACTTGAGGGTATATAATAAAACCAACTCATTCTTTCACAACTCTGAGACCTTGTGACCAATCCTTCCATTTCACTGCAGTATCTTTATGCCTTTTGATTTCATTTATTGTGACATGGTCTTTATAAATGTAGTTTAGTTGGACCAGCAGAATGCCAACTGTCGTTAGATATAGATAGCTCATATTCAGAGTTAATCTGATGTTTGTAGGTGGTCTAAAATGTTATGATTTGTAGTTCTCTAAAGTTCTTTTCCCCATACCACTCCAATACTCACATTATGAAAGAGGAAGGGACCACACGGGATTGAACATCATTTTCTATTGTAATTTTTTTCATGGATTACCTAAGTTAAAGACTTCATAACCTCGTGGACAACCTGTAGGTGATGAACCTCTCTGAATTTAAATTGTCTGGTTCTCATACAGGAGTCTCAGTTTATTACCAAGCATGTTCTTAGTCTTTCCAGCTTGGTAGAAGCTGACAAAACTAGTATTCAGCTGCCAAATTTTTTAAACTCAGGCTAACCATACTGCAAAGCAGGGCTTTGTGGAATGGAAATTTTTTTTTTCATCTCACCGAAGGCTTTTTTCTGACATGACACACAAAAAAGTTAAGAACCCCTGTTCTAAAAAAAAACAGAGGAAAGATGCTTCTTTATGCTTTAGAAATATTAATGAAGTTCATTTGAACCCATTAATTGTGAAAAAATGTTTAATATGCTTCTGGCAAAATAAAGTTAGCTCTAATCTGATGTATGTGTGGGCATTATGCGAATAGCACTATGAAACCTGGCCCAGGAAAATTCCAAGGCTAAGTCTGAGATATATTAAAAAACAAAAACAAAAACATTGAGCGCTCTTGTATCCCTTCTGGAACATGCGAGCTTGAGCCAAATTTTCTCCTCTGCTAAAAGCATGTGACTCATATTGATATCTTGGTTCTGAGTCTACATATATCTAGAATTTAGTTCAAAGAAGTTGAGAGGGAGAGGAGAATAGGGAAATAGAGTAAAAAGGTTTATCTGATTAGAGATTCATTTGGGGAATTACTGTTTCAGTAGTTTGGGAAACTACCTTGCAGAGATTTGATGGGGGAAATATTCTTGGTAGGCAGTTCTTTGAATCCTTCTCAAGGAATGATGAAGATGAAATAAAAGAGTTTATTAAGCTTAATATTCTTTAGTAAACAGTTACTATTCAGTTTCACAGAAATAGAGGTATAAGGTTTTCACACTGGCCCAAGAGCATGAACAGTATGGGAATTGTGAAAGTATATATAAAATTGGGGAAAAATAAAATATTAAACTTTTAAAAAGCGTAATAGACACTGCCTATGTATACTGCAACAGCAAAGCATAAAACAATATTTTGAGTTTGGTTAAGCATGAATTAATGCAATTTATTCATGATTTTAGGATAATTTTTAAATTATATAAATCATTTAATGTATTCTTGTAAGCCCCCTACTAGACCATAAACTCCAAAGAGGGCAGGAATAATAAGCTATCTAGTGTTTTCTTCCTGGTTTCCTCAGTCTTCTAACACTCCATCTCCTAACTCAGTGCTGAATGTATGATAGGCATATAATGTGTGATTGTTCAGCTGTGTCATTGTGACATCAGAAAACAGAAGGAATTCATAATATAGCAAGAAACACATACTTTTCTAGAGAGGCATAGAATGTAGAACAAAACAAATGACCCTAAATCATAATGTGATTTATTTAAAGTTGACAGAGAGAATTGATAGGATCATCTATCTAGAACTTAAAGGGATCTTACAGGCTATTTTATTCCCTTATTTTATAGATGAGGAATTAAGGCCTAGATAAGTTAAGTTACTTGTTTTGATAAATTATGTTGCTTCAGTATGCCAATGTTGTGTTACTTTAGATCATATTGATATATTAATGTGTCACATTAGTCTTATACCTATTTTATGTAATTAACATATTTTTTCAGGAAGTACAGTTCAACATTAAAAACTGATCATAAATGGTTGTTTTAAATTACACTAAACAGAAGCAAATGTGAAACCAGATTTGACTTTGAGAAAAAGAACTTTTCTCTCTTGTATTTTTTTTTTTTTTACTATATTCCAATTACGTTTTTGTATTGGACCCACGTATCAAATTCTCTCTTTTGGAGGGAAACATCTGTTTTCTCTTTTCAAGATAGTCTCATACTTTTAGCCTGATCTTCTGAGAAATTAATTTAGATTCTTGCTATATATTTATAGGAATCTGTTTTAGCTATTAAAAACAAGAGGTCAAAATATTCATATCTCTGTCAAGTCAGTGCGTTTCCCTCAGTGCAACAAAAGTTAATTAAATGACTGTGCAAATCAATATTGCATAGTATAAAGAACTGTTCTAGGAGTCAGAAAAACTAGGTTCACATACTGCCTCTGAGACCTACTAGCTGTGTGACCCTGGTCAAGTCACTTAATCTTTCAGGGGCCATGGCAGTAAAGGTTACCATTTGCATATGTAAGGGTAAGTTTCCTCTTTGGGAGAATCCTACACCTATAAAATCACAGGTCTGAGTAAAAGAACATAAACAAAACCAAAAAAGTGTGCAAGGTACAAAAAAAGACAGACCTTGCTATCAAGGAGTTTACAATTTAGTAGTGGTGCTGGGAAGGAGAGCATAAAGCTATGTACACAAGTGCTGTGTATAATATGATGAGAATACAGGCGAGGTCAAACTGAAGGAGGGGGTGACAATCAGAAAAAGTGGAGATTTCAACAAAGTAATTTTTTAAAACATAGGATCAGAGATTGTGTGAAATTCTGCTGGATTCAAATGCCGAAAAAGGAATGTTCCTTAGCGCCTATAGAATGTGTGCGGTGAACAGAAATGTCCCCCCTTTCCCGGCAGGATTCCGGGATCACCCAGCAGGGGGCAGCGCCAACTTGCTTTGCTCCCGGCGCCAGGCAGGCAGCTCAGCGCTTCTCAAAGCAACAAGAACTGTATCCCCACATGCCCCAAGGTCACACTGCTCCTAACAGCTCTACAGCCCCAGGGTCACGGAAATAATGCATCTACCCTCCCGGCAGTGGGACCCCGGACTGACAGAAATAGTAGGTCTTGGCCAAAAGGCTTCTAGACGCAGGATGATGTCAAAATGGGGATCTAAATGGGGAAAAATAAAGGATAGGGGTGTACCGGGTCTGGAGCAGAAACAGCCACCGCAGGGAGGGGGATGGGGTGCATGCATGTAGACGCTTTCCTGCTATCCTCCCCGGCCGTCTCTGCAGCAGAGCTTCGGGTGCTTGAGGCTGGGCCGGGGGAATCCTGGCCCTATTCTCACCACGCTTAACCCGGACCTGCTGCTCTTGTGCATGGGAGATGTCAGCGCACCGAAGGAACTAGGGAGCCGGCCAGCAAGGAGGTAGAGGAAGGGACGGGAGAGCGGGCATGAGATTATATAGGGGAGCTTTCCACGCCTTCCCTCTAGCCCGCCCCGACCAGGCTCAGCCCCCAGAGATAACATCCCAACTACTGCCCCCTCCCTCCCCTCCCCCAAGTCCAACCAGTGTCCCCTACCCCCCACCCCTTCAACCATCTCCTCCCTTTCTGCCCCCACCTCTCCGGTCGCAAAGGGACTTGGAGTTGGCGGGAGCCTATAAAAGCCCATCACAGAAAGAGCCGGGGACAGGCTTGCTGTAACCAGTGCAGAGGTGCAACCCAAGAGCTAATTACTAAACCCTGAACAGCTTGCAAGACCATGTCCCAACATCACTGGGGATATGAGCCGGGCTTAAACGGTGAGTGAAAGCGTTCGGGGAGAAGGGACGACTTCCTTCCCCCCTTCCCTCCCCTTCAACCGTCCTCTGCCCCAAATCCCCAGTTGCCCATCACGAGCCAGAGAGGATGGTGATGGCCTGGGCAGTGGCTCCTCTGCACTGCACCTCCTGTTTACTGCAACCTCAGCTTTGCAAGCTTGAGGCTCAGGTACGCATGGGGACCTCCCAGGCGCGCCCCGCTTCCCAAGCCTCCCTCCTGCCTCTGGTTCCCAGCTGAGGCACGAGACTGGTCCCCTAGTCACTATCACGTTTTCCTTTGGGTCGCTGGGCAACCGGGTGGGTACTGTCGAGGAATCAAATGATCCTGCTCGTTGCTCTTGGCAAGCAGGGGCAGGGAGGTAGGGACAAGGAGAGCTCCCTAAACCCGGCTTCTTCTTTTCCCCCTTTTCTCATGAGATAGAGGTGGATGGGTGAAAGTTCCTTTAGTGCATTTGAGAGCCCATATACTAATCTGAAGGAACGCTAGGCATTGTTTTCACACGGAGGCATAAGAGACAGCCGGCACGTCCTCCACGCTGTCTGTGACTCACAGATCTTTTCCCAAGGACTGTCCCATTCCTTCGTGTAGGAGGAGAGCTTCCTACTGGCTGGTTTATTTCCGTTATGGTGTGTTTCTGAGAGTTTTCCTTTCTTGTCTACCACCTTGTAATTTAAAGGTTCATTAGGGATCCAAATGTCTTTAGGTTTTCTGAAGCTTTGAAAGGGGAAGGAGGGAGAGTCTGGAGTGTAAAGGGGGCTAGGCAGTTTGTCTCCAGATCTATAAAGGAACCAAAACCGGACGTAACCGTGACATTTCATTCATAATCGAGAGAGAGAGAGAGAGAGAGAGAGAGAGAGAGAGAGAGAGAGAGAG